>NC_041380.1:139665985-139693080 GCF_002162155.2 Triticum dicoccoides
AGGGGGGGTGCGGCCGGGCCAGGAGAGGGCGCACCAGGAGGAGTCCTACTCCCTCCGGGAGTAGGATTCCCCCCTTTCCTAGTTGGAATATGATTCGGGAGGAGGGGAAAGAGGAGAGAGAGAAGGAAGGGGGCGCCGGCCCCCTCTCCTTGTCCTATTCGGACTAGGGGGGGGGGGGGCGGCCCAGCCCTGGCCACCTCTCCTCTCTTCCACTAAGGCCCACTAAGGCCCATATACCTCCCGGGGGTTCCGGTAACCTCCCGGTACTCCGGTAAAATCCCGATTTCACCTGGAACACTTCCGATATCCAAATATAGGCTTCCAATATATCAATCTTTATGTCTCGACCATTTCGAGACTCCTCGTCATGTCCGTGATCACATCCGGGACTCCGAACAAACTTAGGTACATCAAAACGCATAAACTCATAATATAACTGTCATCGAAACCTTAAGCGTGCGGACCCTACGGGTTCGAGAACAATGTAGACATGACCGAGACATGTCTCTGGTTAATAACCAATAGCGGAACCTGGATGCTCATATTGGCTCCTACTTATTCTACGAAGATCTTTTATCGGTCAGACCGCATAACAACATACGTTGTTTCCTTTGTCATCGGTATGTTACTTGCCCAAGATTCGATCGTCGGTATCTCAATACCTAGTTCAATCTCGTTACCGGAAAGTCTCTTTACTCGTTCCATAATACATCATCTCACAACTAACTCATTGGTTGCAAGGCTTGCAAGGCTGATGTGATGTGCATTACCGAGAGGGCCCAGAGATACCTCTCCGACAATCGGAGTGACAAATCCTAATCTCGAAATATGCCAACCCAACATGTACCTTTGGAGACACCTGTAGAGCACCTTTATAATCACCCAGTTACGTTGTGACATTTGGTAGCACACAAAGTGTTCCTCCGGTAAACGGGAGTTGCATAATCTCATAGTCATAGGAACATGTATAAGTCATGAAGAAAGGAATAGCAACATACTAAACGATCGGGTGCTGAGCTAATGGAATGGGTCATGTCAATCAGATCATTCACCTAATGATGTGATCCCATTAATCAAATGACAACACATGTCTACGCCTAGGAAACATAACCATCTTTGATCAACAGGCTAGTCAAGTAGAGGCATACTAGTGACACTCTGTTTATCTATGTATTCACACATGTATTATGTTTCCAATTAATACAATTCTAGCATGAATAATAAACATTTATCATGATATAAGGAAATAAATAATAACTTTATTATTGCCTCTAGGGCATATTTCCTTCAAGTCCCTTCTAGACACGGGACAAAGTCTTCAATCTTGTATCTTCATAGTCCAGGAGTCCGGCCGAAGGTATAGTCTGGCTATCCGGACACCCCCTAATCCAGGACTCCCTCATTCCCCCCACAAGTGAAGACGGTGAACATGATATACGCAACCCACATTCCCAAGAGGGAATGGAAGCATGCACTAAGGGACGTCTATGCGATGGAGCCCGTCGCCCCAAAGTTCAACCCATGGTCCGCTTATCCGATCACCTTCGATCGTAGGGACCACCCCACTAGTATCTGTCATGGCGGATCTGCCGCACTGGTCCTAGACCCCATCATCGACGGATTTCACCTCACTCGAGTCCTTATGGACGGCGGCAGCAGCCTGAACCTGCTCTATCAGGATACAGTGCGCAAAATGGGTATAGATCTCTCCAGGATCAAACCCACCAAAACCACCTTTAAGGGCCTTATCCCAGGTGTAGAGGCCCATTGTACGGGCTCAACCACACTGGAAGTGGTCTTAGGATCTCCGGACAACTTCCAAAGCGAGGAGTTAACCTTCGATATCGTCCCGTTCCGCAGTGGCTATCACGCACTTCTCGGGCGAACCGCATTTGCAAAATTCAATGAGGTACCACATTACGCATACCTCAAGCTCAAGATGCCAGGACCTAGGGGGGTCATAACAGTTAATGGAAACACAGAACGCTCGCTCCGCACGGAAGAGCACACTGCGGCCCTCGCAGCAGAAGCACAAAGCATCCTTTTAAGGCAAACCACCAATTCGGTGATACAGCCCCCGGACACCGTCAAGCGAGTCCGGAGTAAACTGCAACAGGATCGCCTGGCACATTCAGAGCTCGCCTAGCAATTCGGCCCCCGTCCCAGTCCCAGTCAAGCGACGAAATCCGTGCCGCACATACATAATTATGCACTGAAAATACCGTGGGCATAGGCGGGGCACGATCAGGGCATGTCCCGCAATGCGGCTTAACCTCCCTAGGGGTTGCATACCTTTATCATTTTTTCTCTTTCAGGACCTTACTCTCTGGAAGCCCTTTCCGGCAGTACGATTGCCGAACACATTACGGGAAGGAACAACCAAGGAGGCAAGAAGCTAAGATGTACAAGGGAACCCCCAGGTGGTCTCTAATAATAATCAATATATCCGCTTTTTACTATCCATACGCAGCTTGCCCTTGGATAGGAGATGTCAAATAGTTCTATTTTCTGCTTATTACACTACTTGTATCAGTACGCTTCAACGTATTATTTAAATAACAATGCATAGCATTAGTCTATTATTGCATTATCCATCCCTTTTTCTTATGTGTTCATTTACAACAACTTGCACCTGTACATTCTGGTACGGTCAGTACACTAGGGGCCTTCGTTTACCCCATAATACGGCATGTGAAGTCCGAACACTTTCGATAGTGCGGCACCCCGAACTTATAGCATTATATGCATCAGCTCCGAATCATGTCTTGGGTCAATAGTTGGGTTTGCCCGGCTCCCATGTTTTGGTACCTTACGTTCTGCTATATCGGCTAAGGTAGCGCTGGGAGAACTACTGCGATTGTGTCCCGGTTCTTCTGGACGAGCACCTTAGTAGAGAAAGCCGAAAACTGACTGTCATGACAAGGTGAGAGCTGGTCGCTGTTCAAGAGGTCTCAAGTCCTTAAAGATTTTCTCCGCTTCGGGCAAGGAGTCGGCCTTGTCCGACTTAGGCGTATATAGCGCCGCCAATTCGGCCTTCCGAATACTAGGGGCTTCACCAAAATTTAAAATTGTAGACTTCTATGGCTAAGTGAGAGTGATAAAGCCTTATAGTCCAATTGCCTGGTTCGTTGTGCTGAACACCTCCCTCGAAGGACCCAAAATTGGGATAAAGAGTGCTCAGATTTATCCCGAACACCCCAATACTAGTTACATGGGGGCAGAAGCCAACGACTGGCCAACTCTCAGATTTTATAAACGGCCGCACAGAAGGTAATATTTTAAATTCAAAAAGCATTGCATAGCGCAAATGAACTTGTTTCATATTACAGGATCACATGAGCATGTTCATTCAAAATTTACATCTCTGGCACATTCCTCCGCCACAAGGCGGAAACCCTTCAGGACACTGTTTAATACATTTCGGGGCAGCGATGCTCCTTGCCCTCCGGCGGCCCCTCCTTCACCAGCTTCACGGTGCCCAGCTTCGCCCAGTGCACCTTAGCCCGGGCAAAAGCCCTGCGTGCACCCTCGATGCAGACGGACCTCTTTATGACGTCAAGCCATGGGCAGGCATCCACAAGCCGCCTCACCAGACTGAAGTAGCTGCTAGGCAGGGGATCACCAGGCCACATCCGGACTATAAGACCCTTCTTGCCCTGTTCGGCCGCCTTGTGAAGCTCGACCAGTTGCTTCAGCTGGTCGCTCAAGGGCATTGGGTGTTCGGTCCCACTATACTGAGACCAGAACAACTTTTCTGTCGAGCTCCCCTCCTTAGCTCAGTAAAACTCCAAGGCATCCAGTACACTGCGGAGAAGATCTGCGAACGCTCCTGGAGAGCTCCGAACTCGGGTAAGTAAAAGGAAAGTTTCCTTCACATGCTTGCTTTGCATAATGAATGCCTTACCCACTGCTATCTTCTTCACCGCATCCATCTCCTGGAGGGCCTTGTGGGCTTCAGCCTTGGCGCTCCGTGCGCTTTCGAGCGCCTTCGCAAGCTCGGACTCTCGCGTCTTAGAGTCAAGCTCCAAGGACTCATGTTTTTCGGCGAGAGCCTCGAGCTCTTACTGCACCTCGCCTACCCGGGCTTCTTGCTTTTCCCGCTCAATGCGCTCCTTGGCCGCCTTGTCTTCGGCCTCGGACAATGCCTTCTTCAGGGTCGCCACCTCGGCTGTGGCCCCTTACAAATTCATAATGATCCTATTACTTTACAACCAAATTTATTTTTAATATATAGACAAGGTATTGCTTTCCTTTGCTCTCCTCGAGCTGCCTCTTGGTAAGGCCGAGCTCTTTCTCGGACCACTCAAGGTCCTGCTTCAGTGCAGCGACCTTCGCAGTACGTGCGGCAGTGGCCAGCAGTGAAGCCTGCACATGCACATAGACATATTATGATTAGACTCCTGAGTCATTATTTGATCCTCTATTCGGCCTTTCTCCGTGAACGCCAAATAGAGCATCAGGGGCTACTGTCTATCCGGTAATATTTTCCTATATTTTGATTGCTTACCTCAAAGCCTGTTAGGAGGCTGGTGCAAGCTTCGGTCAGTCCGTTTTTGGTGGACTGAACTTTCTCGATCACTGCACTCATGATAGTGCGGTGCTCTTCATCGATGGAAGTGCCATGAAGCGCTTCCAGCAAGTTTTCCGGTGCCTCTGGATGGACAGAGGCCACTGGCACCGGTGGCTCGCCCCTCTTAATGAGGGATTGCCTGCCGGAGTCCGGAACCACTGATGGTTCCAGCGTAGTGTTCGGCTGGGGTGAACTTGGAGCCCGTGGGAGTCTTGCTCCCTTTGCGCCCAGGGTCCTGAAGGTCGCCTCAAGGCGCCCCCAGGACTACCTCCCCTCGGCTCTGTGCCTTTTTAGACAACACCTCGACGTTTTCCGTAGGGCAAGGGGTGGAGGCAGTCGGAAGTGAATCACTATTCATATCCGATGAGTCCAAAGAACCGCCCGACGAAGATACGTCAAGACGGGCTCGGGACGGACTGCATAATCATATTCGGCGTAAGGAGAAGCAGTGCAATAAAACATACCATGAATTACTATGGTATCTGGATACTTACGACTTCGCCAGGGGCTTCTCCTTGGGTAGCCACTCGTCGCCGCTATAGGCGGCCGTCGTGGAGCAGTCCGGAAGGAGGGTCCTCCCCTTCTTGGACCCTTCGGCCTCCCCGGTTGGGGCGGCCTTCCTTTTCTTGTCTCCCCCGGCTGGGGGGGAGAACTTTCCTCTTCCTCCTCCTCGTTTTCGTGGGAGGAGGGCGCGTCGGAGTTATCAGACGATGAGTCCGATATAACCTTGAGCCGGAGACCCTTTCAGGTCCCCGTGGCCTTCTTCTTGGCCTTCTTCACCGGCACCTCGTAAGGTGCCGAAACCAACATCTCTGTTAGGAGAGCATCTGCGGGATCTTCAGGCAGGGGGGCTGGGCAATTGATCTGCTCCGCCATCTCTACCCAGTCCTGTTAACGGCATGGAAGCTTAGATTCCGCACATGATTAAACCGGGGCAAATAAATATCCTGTGAGATATAAAAACTTACCGGATTGGCATGGCGCTTTGCGCTGAGTCCGCGGTCCTCGGTAAGGGGAGGAGGTACCTCGGCGCCCTTGAACAACACCTTCCATATGTCCTTGTGTGTCGTGTCGAAGAGCTCTCGCAGCGTCTGGTGCTTGGCCGGGTCGAACTCCCACAAATTGAATGCCCGTCGTTGACACGGGAGGATCCGGCGGAAGAGCATGACCTGGACCACGTTGACGAGCTTGATTTTCTTGCTCATCATGTTCTTGATGCAGGTCTGGAGTCCGGTCAGCTCTACCGGGGAACCCCAGGATAGGCCCTTCTCTTTCCAGGAGGTGAGCCACGTGGGGATTCCAGATCGAAATTCGGGGCCACCACCCAGTTGGTGTCGCGCGGCTCGGTGATGTAGAACCACCCCGATTGCCAGCCCTTTATGGTCTCCACATAGGAGCCTTCGAGCCAGGTGACGTTAGGTATTTTGCCCACCATGGCGCCTCTGCACTCCACTTGCTGGCCGACTACCACCTTCGGTTTAACATTGAAGGTCTTCAGCCACAGGCCGAAGTGGGGCCTGATGCGGAGGAAGGCCTCGCACACGATGATAAACGCCGAGATGTTGAGGATGAAATTGGGGGCCAGATCATGAAAATCTAGCCCGTAGTAGAACATGAGCCCGCAGACAAACGGGTGAAGGGGAAATCCCAGTCCGCAGACAAAGTGGGTTAGGAAAACTACCCTCTCATGGGGTGCGGGCGTAGGGACGATCTTCCCCGCATCTGGTAGCCAGTGCGCGATGTCTGCCGCCAGATATCCGGCTTCCCGTAGCTTTGCGATGTGCTCCTCCATGACGGAGGAGACCATCCACTTGCCTCCCGCTCCGGACATGCTTTGTAACACCCTCGATGCGACTATATCTCCCACGTGTCGAGGCACGACTTAGAGGCATAATCGCATTGAAGGCATATGTCGCAAGTTGGGCAATCTTGACAACATCCCATGTAATATAGATAATAAAAGGGGAGATAACATAGTTGGCTTACACTCGCCACGTCAATCAAGTACATAAATAACATTACATCATCCAAACACTCATGGCCCGACTACGGCGCCAAAATAAAAGATAACCCAACATGCGACACGGTCCCGATCACCCCCAACTGGGCACCACTACTGATCATCAGGAAAGGAAACATAGTATCATTGAGAGTCCTCGTAGAACTCCCACTTGAGCTCGAGCGCGTCACCTGGAGCGGAATCGTCAGGCCCTGCATCTGGTGTAATAGTAATCTGTGAGCCACAGGGACTCAGCAATCTCGCACCCTCGCGATCAAGACTATTTAAGCTTAATAGGTATGGCAAGGTAAATATATGTGGAGCTGCAGCAAGCGACTAGCATATGTGGTGGCTATCCTGTTCGCAAAAGAGAGCGAGAAGAGGAGGCAAAGCGTGAGCGAGAAACTAGAGAGCAACCTGAGCAAGCATTACTCCAACACCGTGTTCACTTCCCGGACTCCGCCGAGAAGAGACCATCACGGTAACTCACACTGTTGATTCATTTTAATTAAGTTAAGGTTCAAGTTATCTACAACTGGACATTAACAAATTCCCATCTGCCCATAACCGCGGGCACGGCTTTCGAAAGTTCAAATCCCTGCAGGGGAGTCCCAACTTAGCCCATGACAAGCTCTCACGGTCAACGAAGGAATAGACCTCCTCCCGAGATGTTCCGATCAGACTCGGTACCTCGGTTCTTCAAGACACTTCGACAGGTTAAAACAAATCCAGCAACACCGCCCGAATGTGCCGACAAATCCCGATAGGAGTTGCACATATCTCGTTCTCAGGGCACACTCAGATAGGTCAAGCTACGAGTAAAACCAACCCTCGAGTTTCCCCGAGGTGGCCCGCAGGCTGCCTGGTTCGGACCAACACTCAGAGGAGCACTGGCCCGGGGGGGTTAAAATAAGATGACCCTCGGGCTCCGGAAACCCAAGGGAAAAAGAGGCTAGGTGGTAAATGGTAAAACCAAGGTTGGGCATTGCTGGAAAAGCTTTAATCAAGGCGAACTATCAAGGGGTTCCCATTATAACCCAACCGCGTAAGGAACGCAAAATCCGGGAACATAACACCGATATGACGAAAACTAGGGCGGCAAGAGTGGAACAAAACACTAGGCGAGAGGCCGAGCCTTCCACCCTTTACCAAGTATATAGATGCATTAAGATAACATGGCAATATAATGATATCCCAACAAGAAAATAATGTTCCAACAAGGAACGGTCTCCAATCTTCACCTGCAACTAGCAACACTATAAGAGGGGCTGAGCAAAGCGGTAACATAGCCAATCAATGGTTTGCTAGGACATGGTGGGTTAGAGGTTTGGCATGGCAATTTGGGAGGCTTGAAAGCAAGTGGTAGGCATCATAGTGTTGGCATAGCAAAAGAGCGAGCAATCTAGCATAGCAAATATAGTAGTGATTTCGAGAGTATGATCATCTTGCCTGCAAAGTTGTCAGAGTTGACTGGATCCTCGAAAGCAAACTTAACGGGCTCCTCGTTAGCGAACTCGTCTCCCGGATCTACCCAAACAAGACAAACAAGCAACAAGGACACAATGAACCACGTGCAAGGATCAAACAATATGATGCAAGGATGGTATGCTATGCGGGATGCGATGCGGGATGCATATGCAAGATTTGACAAGGGATGCATGAACCTGGCCTCAACTTGGAAACCCAAGTGTGCCATTGGAAAGATGAGATGAAATCACTTGAAAACGATATAAAGAACACCGGAATCGGAGTTACGGTTTGGAAATGGCAAGCGATTCAAATATGACACCGGTCTGCGATTTACAGCAAGTAGCCATCTAAATGCAACAATATGAACATGCTACAACACCCAAACATGACAACAAAATACATGGCAGGGATGCATTCAAGATGCTTAATGAAAGTCTAGCACTGAGCTACGGCCAAATCATCCATTAAACGGTTCAAACAAGCATGGCAAAAATGCATATGGTAAACATATCTCAGACTTAGTGAAATTAACACTTGTCTGGAATTTCAGATCAGATAGCACTCTTCGGAGCAACAACACTACATGCTACAGGACCTGAACATGGCAAAGTAAAGCATGGAATGGAGCTACTCAAAGAGCTTAACAAAAGTCCCTTAGTGACCTTGAGCCAAAAGGGATCAGAAAATACAATTGCAAGCATGTGAACATGCCAAAAACATAATCAGTTCTCAGACTTAGTGAAAACTGGAGCATGCTGAAAACAGATATCAAGTAGGCATGTTTACGAGCTCGATGCACTCACTACGGAGCAAGTCATGATAATCTAAGCATACAACCATCAAGAATACACAAAATTCAAGCTAGACATGGCAAGAACAATAACATAGCATGCACGGATCAACTACAACATCATCGGCAAAATCGCTAACAAGTAGACAATCTGCCCAGATTCACGAAGTAGCAAAAGTAGAGCTCGATTGACTCAAGCTAGGGTGCTCCATAATTGCAACCAAAGACATGGATGGATAGAGAACTACAAGATTAACAAAACATCCTTACTGATCATCCTCAAAAGAGGAATGGATCACTAGGAAACAACATGAACATATGGCCATATGAGATAAACAGGTCAAGGACTTAGTGGAAATGCTAAGTCCCTGAAATCAGCATTACCAAGTGCCTCAGTTGGCAAGCTTGTGCTAGTAACCACACACATCACAAAAATACATGGGTTGCACCTCTGGAAAGATGGCAAAACCCTTAACAAAACATATATAGAGCTCCAGGTCATATCATGCACACAATAATCATGGCAAAAATGACAAATATCTAAATAGAGCAGCAGATCTGGCAATTATCTCAAGTAGCCCTCTTCTAACAGCATTTCGGGCATCAAGATGAACTCAAATGAAAATGATGCAATGGAATGAAATGATGTGCTCTCCGAGACGGACATTTTGATATGCTATATGCCCAAAGCGGAGTTACATATGCAAAGTTACGATGCGATGAACAGGAGCATATGAACTATGGTTTCGGGAGAAAGTCAACCACGTCTGGATCTGGATCTGGGATCACTGTAGCATCACGCGAACCGAGGATCACCGGAAATGGCGATGGGGCCGCCGGAGTTGACGAGGAGGCGGCGGGGAGGCGCTCCCGGGCCGGATCTCGCCGGATCCGGCCGCCGGGGAGCCGGAGTGGCGGCGGGGCGGCGCTCCGCGGCGAGGTGAGGCGGCGAGGGGGCTCCGGCCGGCGCGGGCGCGGCGCGGCTGAGGAGTTTTCGAGCGGCGACCGGCAATGGCGCCGCAGCGGCCGGGCGCGGGGGCGGCGAACGGTGGAAGGAGGTGGCGGAGGCCGGGCCGGGAGGGCCCTCCACGGGCCTCGCGGGCCCGTGGGGTCGGCGGCGAACTGGGGACCGGCCCAGGGACACGTGGCGCGGCGCGATTCGTCCGGCGGAGCCGGGCGGACACGTCCGACGCGCGGATTTTCGTCCGGCGGCGGCGGGAGGAGTTTTTCTAGGGTTAGGGGGAGAGGAGACCCGGGATTTTCGAGAGGGGATCTATATATAGGCATAGAGGGAGCTAGGAGAGTCCAAATGAGGTGCGGTTTTCGGCCACGCGATCGTGATCGAACGCTCTAGATGATGGAGAGGGTTTTGGTGGGTTTTGGGACAAATTGGAGGGGTGTTGGGCTGCAACACACACGAGGCCTTTTCGGTCCCTCGGTTAACCGTTGGAGCATCAAACGAAGTCCAAATGGTACGAAACTTGACAGGCGGTCTACCGGTAGTAAACCAAGGCCGCTTGGCAAGTCTCGGTCCAATCCGGAAATGTTTAATCCCCACACACAAAAGAAAGGTAGAAATGACCACCGGAGGAGAACGAAGCGCCGGAATGCAAAACGGACAACGGGGAAAAAGCTCGAATGCATGAGATGAACACGTATGCAAATGCAATGCATATGATGACATGATATGAGATGCATGACAACGATAACAACACTCGGAGACAAAGACCCGAACCCGAGAAAATAAAATAACTTAACGCCGGAAACGGCAAGAGTTGGAGTACAAATTGGGTAAGTTACATCCGGGGTGTTACATGCTTGGAGTGGTTTGAGAAGAAAGACGCGAACTTGGGTGCTGGAGCTCGAGTGCGTGAGAATGGATAAGCAAGGAGGAAGAAGGCGTGGGTAAAAAGGGTGAATCTTTGTCCCTTTATAAGGGCGAAGGAGGCGATACGCCTCCCCACTTACCTGGTAAAATCGCTTATTCCCCGAACACCGTAACTGATGGAACGGTTGGGTTACCCATACCCGTATTGATGAGAATCCCGTGATAAGGGAACATGATCTCTGCTTTGACAAGACGTGTCAAGAAAAAATTGCCTCGCGATATGTGCAGTGCTCGTTGAGAAAAGCGGTTCGAATAATGACTGGGCCGTAGTATGATGTCATGCTGTCAAGCGTGTCAGCAGATTATATTTGTGGAAATATTATTATCTCTATGGTGGTATGTGGAACTTGTTTTGCAGAGCCGGACACTTTCCTTGTGTCCAAAATCTTCCATGGAGTATTCAGAGGAAGAACCCGCCTTGCAATGCCGAAGACAAATCTGCGCGCCGGACTCATCATCATTGAAGCCTGGTTCAGGGGCTACTAAGGGAGTCCTGGATTAGGGGGTCTCCGGA
The DNA here is from genome assembly GCF_002162155.2 of Triticum dicoccoides. Lineage (NCBI taxonomy): Eukaryota > Viridiplantae > Streptophyta > Magnoliopsida > Poales > Poaceae > Triticum > Triticum dicoccoides. The sequence continues at coordinate 139,677,217 of NC_041380.1, forward strand.
TAGCCAGACTATATCCTTTGGCCGGACTGTTGGACTATGAAGATACAAGATTGAAGACTCCGTCCCGTGTCCGGATGGGACTTTCCTTGGCGTGGAAGGCAAGCTTGGCAATACGGATATGTGGATCTCCTCCCTTGTAACCGACTCTGTGTAACCCTAGCCCCCTCCCGTGTCTATATAAACCGGAGGGTTTAGTCCGTAGGACAACATACAATCATACCATAGGCTAGCTTCTAGGGTTTAGCCTCTACGATCTCGTGGTAGATCAACTCTTGTAATACTCATATCATCAAGATAAATCAAGCAGGACGTAGGGTATTACCTCCATCAAGAGGGCCCGAACCTGGGTAAACATCGTGTCCCCTGCCTCCTATTACCATCCGCCTTAGACGCACAGTTCGGGACCCCCTACCCGAGATCCGCTGGTTTTGACACCGACAACAACTGCTCGCCCTGGCTATGGCACCGCGGCACTGGTCACCGTCGGCGGCCTCTGCCTGTGCGAGTGCCGAGCACAGCGACCCCCCTGGAGGCCCTGTACCTCAGCCACTGGGACCGCCCCTAAAAAAGAAGATAAATAAATAAAAATAATACATAAAAGAATTAATTAGTGAAACAGTTAATTAGTTGATTAGTTAATTTAGTTAATTAACCTAACCACTGACTGGTGGACCCCATCTAAGTTATCTAAACTACCTAATTAAAACTCCTCCTAATAAAAACACTGACACCTGGGTCCCGCCCGACCCGCTGACTAGTGAACCATAGACAACAGTTGACTGGCCCCACTGCTAGCCTCTGGTGCACCCGTGGGTGCACTACACCGGGTGCACCCAGTTTTAACTGGTGAATTTCAGAATTAAAAAGAGAAATAGAAATTCTAGAAATTGTTTAAAAAAACTTTGAAAATCATATAAAATAAATTGTAACTCCGATGAAAATAATTTGTATATGAAAATTGCTCTGAAAAATGAGACGAATCCGAATACGCAGCCTGTTCGTCCGTCACGCGTCCCTAGCATAGCAAACCTGCAACTTTCCCCCTCCAGTCCGTCCGTCCAAAAACGCGAAACACCGGGAATACTTTTCCGGATGCCCCCCTTTGCCGATATCGCCTACTACTGCGTTAGGTCACCCCTAGCACCACGTATTGCCATGTTATGCTTTGTGTTGCTTTGATTGCTCTATTATTTAATTGTGTTCCCCCTCCATTACTTCTTTTCGGTAGACCTCGAGACTGCCGCCGATACCCCCCGTGATCGACTACATCGACGACGACCCCTTGATCAACCAGATATTGCCTATTCTTCTCTCTACTGCTTGCATTAGAGTAGTGTAGCATGTTACTGCTTTCCGTTAATCTTATTCTGATGCACAGCCTGCCTTTGCTATTACTGTTGTTACCTTTACTTGCAATCCTAAATGCTTAGTATTCCATGAGTGGCCCTAAATTCTTGTTCGTCTGCCATGCTATACTATCGGGCCATGATCACTCGGGAGGTGATTACGGGTATATACTTATATACATAATATGTGATACTTATGGTGACTAAAGTCGGGTCAGCTCGTAGAGTACCCGCGAGTGATTCACGGATTGGGGGTTGAAAGGACATTTGTCCCGACGGCCCTCTGAGTGGATCTTTGTGGCGGAGCGACAGGGCAGGTTGAGACCACCTAGGAGAGAGGTGGGCCTGACCCTGGTCGGCGTCCGCGGTTACTTCAAAATAACACGCTTAAGGAGATCTTGGTATTTGATCTGAGTCTGGCCATCGACCTATACGCACTAACCAACTACACGGGAACAATTATGGGCACTCGACGTCGTGGTATCTCCTACCTCTTGAGCACTGCGATGGTTTTCCCTTGAAGAGGAAAGGGTGATGCACCAAAGTAGCGTAACTATTTCCCTCAGTTTTTGAGAACCAAGGTACTCCAATAGGAGACTACACGCAAGTCCCTCGCAACCAACGCGATAAAGGGGTTGTCAATCCCTTCACGGTCACTTACGAGAGTGAGATCTGATAGAGATAATAATGATAAGATAAATATTTTTGGTATTTTTATAATATAGATTGAAAGTAAAGATTGCAAAATAAACGGTGCTAGAAATAACTTTGGAGATTAATATAATGGAGAATAGACCCGGGGCCATAGGTTTCACTAGTGGCTTCTCTTAAGATAGCATAAGTATTACGGCGGGTGAATAGATTACTGTCGAGCAATTGATAGAAAAGCGAATAATTATGAGAATATCTAGGCATGATCATGTATATAGGCATCACGTCTGTGACAAGTAGACCGACTCCTGCCTGTGTCTACTACTATTACTCCACACATCGACCGCTATCCAGCATGCATATAGAGTATTAAGTTCATAAGAACAGAGTAACGCATTAGGTAAGATGACATGATGTAGAGGGATAAACTCAAGCAATATGATATAAACCCCATCTTTTTATCCTCGATGGCAACAATACAATACGTGTTGTTTCCCTTTCCGTCACTAGGATCGAGCACCGCAAGATTGAACCCAAAGCTAAGGACTTCTCCCATTGCAAGAAAGATCAATCTAGTAGGCCAAACCAAACTGATAATTCGAAGAGACTTGCAAAGATAACCAATCATACATAAAAGATTTCAAAGAAGAATCAAATATTGTTCATAGATAGACTTGATCATAAACCCACAATTCATCAGATCTCGTCAAACACACCACAAAAAGAGTTACATCGAATAGATATCCGAGAAGATCGAGGAGAACTTTGTATTGAGATTCAAAGAGAGAGAAGAAGCCATCTAGCTAATAGCTATGGACCCGAAGGTCTGAAGTAAACTACTCACACATCATTGGAGGCGCCATGGAGTTGATGTAGAGGCCCTCCATGATCGATGCCCCCTCCGGCAGAGCTCCATAAAAGGCCCCAAGATGGGATCTCTTGGGTATAGAAGGTTGTGGCAGTGGAAATAGGGTTTCATGGTGCTCCTAGATGTTTTTGGGGTATATGAATATATATAGGAGGAGGAAGTAGGTCGGTGGAGCCATGAGGGGCCCATGAGGGGGGAGGGCGCGCCCACGGGGGTAGGCGCGCCCCCTGCCTCGTGGCCACCTCGTTGGTTGCTTGACGTCTACTCCAAGTCCTATGGTTCACGTTTGTTCCAAAAATAACTCTCCTGAAGGTTTCATTCCGTTTGATATTCCTTTTCTGCGAAACACTGAAATAGGCAAAAAAACAACAATTTGCACTAGGCCTTGGGTTAGTAGGTTAGTCCCAAAAATAATATAAAAGTGTAAAATAAAGCCCGTTAACATCCAAAACAGATAATATAATAGCATGAAACAATCAAAAATTATAGATACGTTGGAGACGTATCAAGCATCCCCAAGCTTAATTCCTGCTCGTCCTTGAGTAGGTAAATGATAAAAATAGAATTTTTGATGTGGAATGCTACCTAGGATAATTCTCAATGTAATTCTCCTTATTGTGGCATGAATATTCAGATCCGAAAGATTCAAGACAAAAGTCTAATATTGACATAAAAATAATAATACTTCAAGCATACTAATTAAGCAATTATGTCTTCTCAAAATAACATGGCAAAAGAATGTTCATCCCTACAAAATCATATAGTTTGGTTGTCAGTGTCAAAACCGGCAGATCTCGGGTAGGGGTCCCGAACTGTGCGTCTAAGGCGGATGGTAACAGGAGGCAGGGGACACAATGTTTACCCAGGTTCGGGCCCTCTTGATGGAGGTAATACCCTACGTCCCGCTTGATTGATATTGATGATATGAGTATTACAAGAGTTGATCTACCATGAGATCGTAGAGGCTAAACCCTAGAAGCTAGCCTATGGTATGATTGTATGTTATCCTACAGACTAAACCCTCCGGTTTATATAGACACCGGAGGGGGTTAGGGTTACAAGAGTCGGTTACAAGGGAGGAGATCTACATATCCGTATTGCCAAGCTTGCCTTCCACACCAAGGAAAGTCCCATCCAGACACGGGATGAAGTCTTCAATCTCGTATCTTCATAGTCCAACAGTCCGGCTATCCGAAGACCCCCTAATCCAGGACTCCCTCAGTAGCCCCTGAACCAGGCTTCAATGACGATGAGTCTGATGCGCAATTTTGTCTTCGGCATTGCAAGGCGGGTTCCTCCTCCGAATACTCCATGGAAGATTTTGAACACAAGGATAGTGTCCGGCTCTGCAAAAGAAGTTCCACATACCACCGTAGAGAGAATAATATTTCCACAAATCTAATCTGCTGACACATTTTGACAGCATGACATCACATCATGGCCCGGTCATTATTCGAACCGTTTTTCTCAACCAGCACCGCACATATCGCGAGGCGGTTTTTTAGACACGTCTTGTCAAAGCAGAGATCGTGTCCCTCTTATTACGGGATTCTCATCAATACGGACATGGGTAACCCAACCGCACCATCAATTACGATGCTTGGGGTATAAGCGATTTTACCAGGCAAGTGGGGAGGCGCGTCGCCTCTTCCGCCCTTTTAAAGGGACAAGGATTCACCCTTTTTACCCATGCCTTCTTCCCCCTTGCTTACCCATTCTCACACACTCGAGCTCCAGCGCCCATGTTCGTGTCTTTCTTCTCAAACCACTCCAAGCATGTCCGGAGCGGTAGGCAAGTGGTCTCCTCCGTCACGGAGGAGAACATCACAAAGTTACGGGAAGCCAGATATCTGGCCGTGGATATCGCGCACCGGCTGCCAGATGCGGGGTAGATCATCCCTACGCCCGAACCCCATGAGAGGGTAGTTTTTCTTACCCACTTCATCCACAGACTGGGATTTCCTCTCCACCCGTTTGTCCGCGGGCTCATGTTCTACTACGGGCTGGATTTTCATGATCTGGCCCCCAATTTCATCCTCAACATCTCGGCGTTTATCGTCGTGTGCGAGGCCTTCCTCCGCATTAGGCCCCATTTCGGCCTGTGGCTGAAAACCTTCAATGTCAAACCGAAGGTGGTGGTTGGCCAGCAAGCAGAGTGCGGAGGCTCCATGTAGGGAAAAATGCCTAACGTCACCTGGCTCGAAGGCTCCTATGTGGAGAACATAAAGGGGTGGCAATCGGGGTGGTTCTACATCACCGAGCCGCGCGACACCAACAGGGTGGCGGCCCCCAAATTTTGATCCGGAATACCCATGCGGCTCACTTCCTGGAAAGAGAAGGGCCTGTCCTGGGGTTCTTTAGTAGAGCTGACCGGACTCCAGACCTGCATCAGGAACATGATGAGCAAGAAAATCAAGCTCGTCAACGTGGTCCAGGTCATGCTCTTCCGCTGGATTCTCCCGTGTCGACGACGGGCATTCAATTTGTGGGAGTTCGACCTGACCAAGCACTAGACGCTGTGAGAGCTCTATGACACGACGCACAAGGACATCTGGAGGGTGCTGTTCAAGGGCGCCGAGGTACCTCCTTCCCTCACCGAGGACCGCGGACTCAGCACAAAGCGCCATGCCAATCTTCTAAGTTTTGATATCTCATAGGTATTTATTTTCCCCAGTTAAATCATGTTTGGGATCTAAGCTTCCATGTCATTAACAGGACTGGATAAAGACAACGGAGGAGCTCGATTACCCAACCCCCCTGCCTGAAGATCCTGCAGATGCTCTCCTAACGGAGATGCTGGCTCCGGCACCTTACGAGGTGCCGGCGAAGAAGATCAATAAGAAGGCCACGGGGACCCGAAAGGGTCTCCGGCACAAGGTTGTATCGGACTCATCGTCCGATGACTCTGACGCGCACTCCTCCCACGAAAACGAGGAGGAGGAGGAAAGTTCTCCCCCCTAGTCGGGGGAGACAAGAAAAGGAAGGCCGACCCAACCGAGGAGGCCGAAGGGTCCAAGAAGGGAAGGACCCTCCCTCCGGACTGCTCCACGACGGCCGCCTACAGCGGCGACGAGTGGCTACCCAGGGTCAAGCCCCTGGAGAAGTCGTAAGTATCCGGACACCATAGTAATTCATGGTATGTTTTATTGCACTACTTCTCCTCATGCCGCACATGATTATGCAGTCTGTCCCGAGCTCATCTCGACATATCTTCGTCGAGCGGTTCATTGGACTCGTCGGATATGAACAACGGTTCTCTTCCGACCGCCTCCACCCCTCGCCCTACGGACAATGTTGAGGTGTTGTATCGAAAGGCACCGAGCCGAGGGAAGGTGGTCCTGGGGGCGCCTCGAGGCGACCTCCCGGACCCTGGGCGCAAAGGGAGCAAAACTCCCACGGGCTCCGAGTTCGGCCCCCAGCCGAACACTGCGTTAGAACCTTCGATGGTTCCAGACTCCGGCAGGCGATCCCCCGTTAAGGGGGGCCAGCCGCTCGTGCCGGTGTCCTCTGTCCATCTAGAGGCAACGGACAACTTGCTGGAAGCGCTTCGCGGCGCTTCCATCGACGAAGAGCACCGCACTATCATGAGTCCAGTGATCGAGAAAGTTCAGTCCGCCAAGAACGGACTGACCGAAGCTTGCGCCAGCCTCCTAACAGGCTTTGACGTAAGCAATCAAAATATAAGAAAATATTACCACATAGATAGTAGCCCCTGATGTTCTGTTCGGCGTTCGAGAAGAAAGGCCCAATAGAGGATCAAATGATGACTCATGAGTCTAATCAGAATATATTTATGTGTATGTGTAGGCTTCGTTGCTGGCTGCTACCGCACATACTGCGGAGGTCTCTGTACTGAAGCAGGACCTGGAGCGGTCCAAGAACGAGCTCGGCCTTACCAAGAGGCAGCTCGAGGAGATGAAAGGTAAGCAATACCTTGTCTATATATTTAAAAATAAGTTTGGGTGTGAAGTAATAGGATCATCATGAATTTGCCAGGGGCCACGACCGAGGTGGAGACCCTCAAGAAGGCGCTGTCCGAGGCCGAAGGCAAAGCGGCCAAGGAGCGCCTTGAGCGGGAAAAGCAAGAAGCCCGGGTAGGCGAGGTGCATCAAGAGCTCGAGGCTCTCGCCAAAAAACATGAGTCCTTGGAGCTTGACTCTAAGACGCGAGAGTCCGAGCTTGCGAAGGCACTCGAAAGTGCACGGAGCGCCAAGGCTGAAGCCCATAAGGCCCTCCAGGAGATGGATGCGGTGAAGAAGATAGCAGCGGGTAAGGCATTCATTATGCAAAGCAAGCATGTGAAGGAAACTTTCCTTTTACTTACCCGAGTTCAGAGCTCTCTAGGAGCATTCGCAAATCTTCCCCGCAGTGTGCTGGATGCCGCGGAATTTTACCGAGCTGAGGAGGGGAGATCTACGGAAAAGTTGTTCTGGGACCAAACACCCAATGCCCTTGAGCAACCAGCTAAAGCAATTGGTCGAGCTTCACAAGGCGACCGAACTGGCCATGAAGGGTCTTATAGTCCAGATATGGCCTAGCGAGCCCCTGCCCGGCAGCTACTTCGGTCTGGTGAGGCGGCTTGTGGATGCCTGCCCACGGCTTGAAGACATAAAGCGGTCCGTCTGCATCGAGGGTGCGCGCCGGGCTTTTGCCCGGGCGAAGGTGCACTGGGCGAAGCTGGACGCCGTGAAGCTGGTGAAGGAGGGGCCGTCGGAGGGCAAGGAGCATCGCTGCCCCGAAATGTATTATGAGAGTGTCCTGAAGGGTTCCCGGCTTGTGGCGGATGAATGTGCCAGAGATGTATTTTTTGAACGAACATGCTCATGTGATCCTGTAATGTGAAACAAGTTCATTTGCGCTATGCAACGCTTTTTTAATTTAAAATATTACTTTCTATGCGGCCATTTATAAAATTTGAGAGTTGGCCAGTCGTCGGCTTCTGCCCCCATGTAATTAGTACTGGGGTGTTTGGGATAAACCTGAGCACTCTTTATCCCAATTTTGGGTCCTTTGAGGGAGGTGTTCAGCACAACGAACCAAGCAATCGGACTATAAGGCTTTATCACTCTCACTTAGCCATAGAAGTCTACAATTTTAAATTTTGGCTAAGCCCCTAGTATTCGGAAGGCCGAATTAGGGGCGCTATACACGCCTAAGTCGGGCAAGGCCGACTCCTCGCCCGAAGCGGAAAAAGTATTTAAGGACTTGAGACCTCTCGAACAGCGACCAGCTCTCGCCTTATCATGACAGTCAGTTTTCAGCTTTCTCTACTAAGGTGCTCATCCGGAAGAACCGGGACACAATCTCAGTTGTTCTCCCAGCTCTACCTTAGCCGATATAGTGGAACGTAAGGTACCAAAACATGGGAGCCGGGCAACCCAACTATTGACCCAAGACATGATTCAGAGCTGATGCATATAATGTTATAAGTTTGGGGTTCCGCACTGTCGAAAGTGTTCAGACTTCTCACACCGTATTATGGGGTAAACGAAAGCTCCTGGCGTATTGACCGTACCAGAATGTACGGGTGCAAGTTGTCGTAAATGAACATATAAGAAAAAAAGATGAATAATGCAGTAATAGACTAATGCTATGCATTGTTATTTTAAATAATAGGTTGAAGCGTACTGATACAAATAGTGCAATAAGCAGAAAATAGGACTATTTGACATGTCCTATCCAAGGGCAAGCTGCGTATGAATAGTAGAAAGCGGGTATATCGATTATTATTAGAGACCAGCTGTGGGTTCCCGTGTACATCTTAGCTTCTTGCCTCCTTGGATGTTCCTTCCCGTAATGTGTCCGGCAATTGTATTGCCGGAAAGGGCTTCCAGGGAGTTAGGTCCTGAAAGAGAAAAAAATGATAAAGGTATACAACCCCTAGGGCGGTTAAGCCGCATTACGGGACGTGCCCTGATCGTGCCCCCGCCTATGCCCATGGCATTTTCAGTGCGTAATTATGTACGCGCGGCACGGATTTTGTCACTTGGCTGGGACTGGGACGGGGGCCCAATTGCTAGGCGAGCTCTGAACATGCCAGGTGATCCTGTTGTAGTTTACTCCGGACTCGCTTGACGGTGTCCGGGGGCTGTATCTCCGAATTGGTGGTTTGCCTTAAAAGGCTGCTTTGTGCTTCTGCTGTGAGGGTCGCAGTGTGCTCTTCCATGCGAAGCGAGCGTTCTATGTTTCCATTGACTGTTATGACCCCCTAGGTCCTAGCATCTTGAGCTTGAGGTATGCATAATGCGATTCACCCGAGCTTGAGCTTGAGCTTGAGGAATGGAAGTTGTCCGGAGATCCGAAGACCACTTCCAGTGTGATTGAGCCCGTGCAATGGGCCTCTACACCTGGGATGACACCCTTAAAGGTGGTTTTGGTGGGTTTGATCCTTGAGGGATCTATACCCATTTTGCGCACTGTATCCTGATAGAGTACGTTCAGGCTGCTGCCACCGTCCATAAGGACTCGAGTGAGGTCGAATATGTCGATGATGGGGTCTAGGACCAGTGCCGCAGATTCGCCATGACGGATACTAGTGGGGTGGTCCCTGCGATCAAAGGTGATCGGACAAGCAGACCATGGGTTGAACTTTGGGGCGACGGGCTCCATTGCATAGACGTCCCTTAGTACATGCTTCCATTCCCTCTTGGGAATGTGGGTTGCATATGTCGGCGTTCTGGGAACGGGGGTCCCCAGACTTGCCTGCCTGCGGCCTACGGCGTGGCTCAAGTGGGGGCCCAGCGCGGCCCATCTTCATTAGCACAAGCTCCAGACCCTCGCGAGGGGCCAAGCCTCGCAGGGCGGACGACCGGAAGCTTCCTCAAAGGCAGCCTCATCAGGCAGGCTCGCGAGGTGCAGTGGACGCACAAGTTCGGGCCCGAGACGCCGCTGCGCTACGACGGCGCGACGGACCCGATGATTTTCCTGCTGGCGTACGAGGAGGCCATCCTCAGAGCTAGGGGCGATGACCGGGTGATGGCCAACTAGTTACCCATGGCCCTCATCGGTGTCCCGCGCGCGGGGGTCCTCCACCTGCCGGCGGCCTCTGTCACCTCCTAGGGGGAGCTATGCGACCTCTTCCTCGCCCGTTTCACCGCACCAGCGTCGCCCGTCGTCGCAGCTCTCCTAGGTGGCTCCCAGGCACCACCCTCGAGCCATCACGTCAAGCCGTTCACCCCCCGGGCTGGGTGGCGCCCGAGGCCGATCTAACCTTCGACTCGGAGGACCACCCCTTCAACCCCATCGATTCGGGCACGCTCCCGATGCTGTGCACCCCCACCATCTGCCAAGTGGCCATCACTAGGACCCTCATCGACGGTGCAGCCGGCCTCAACGTGCTCTCGGTGGAGGCCTTCAGCCTCCTCCACGTGCCGCTGGAGCGGCTCCAACCCAACAGACCTTTCTCGAGCGTCGGAGCCGTTTCCACCGCCTCCTTGGGACAGATCCGCCTCTCAGTGACCTTCGGCACCTGCGACAACTTCTGCACGGAGCTGATCAACTTCGACATCGCCCCCATTGGCCTTCCCTACAACGCCATCCTCGGCTATCCGGCCTTGGCTCGGTTGATGGCAGCAACTCACCCAACGTACAACCTCATGAAGATGCCTGGGAGCAGCGGCGTCCTCACCGTGTCAGGAGACACAAGGGATGCGCTGCAGGTGCTCCAGCTTGTTTTCAGGGTGGCCGCGGTGGCACAGCCCACTAGCACTGACGCCCTTGAGCCCAAGGGGGCTGCACTGGCTAAAAAGAAGAAGTTGTTCACCCAAGACAAGGCAGAAACCAAGCAGGTACCAGTCGACGAGGACGGGTCCACTAGCGCCACTTTCACCATAGGGGCCAACCTCGAGCCCGAGCAGGAGAAGGCCCTGATCAGGTTCCTGCGCGCGAACAAGAAGGTGTTCGCGTGGGAGCTTGATCAGTTAGCAGGGGTCCCAAGAGAAGTGATTGAGCATCACCTCAACATATGCCCCAATGTGCGCCCCGTGAAGCAGAAGGCAAGGCGGCAGTCTACTGAGAAGCATGCTTTCATCGTTCAAGAGACCCAGAAGCTAGAGGCGCCAGGAGTTATCTGTGAGGTCCGCTACCCTGATTGGCTGGATAATCCGGTCGTTGTGCCAAAAAAGGGAGGAAAGGAGCGCATGTGCGTCGACTTCACCAACCTCAACAAGGCCTGCCCGTAGGATCCATTTCGGCTCCCCCGCATTGATCAGATAGTCGACTCCACCATAGAGTGTGACCTATTGTGCTTCCTAGACTCCTTCTCGAGCTATCACCAGATCAAGATGGCGGTAGAAGACGTGGAGAAGACGGCCTTCCTGACCCCGTGTGGAGTGTACTGCTATACGTGCATGCCGTTTGGGTTGCGCAACGCAGGCGCGACCTTTCAGCGGCTGATGCACATTGCCTTAGGCCGGCAACTCAGGAGGAACGCTGAAGCTTACGTCGATGACATTGTGGTGAAGTCTCGTGAGGCGAGAAACCTGATACAGGACCTGGAAGAAACCTTTGCGAGCCTCAACAAAGTGGACCTATGGCTCAACCTAGAGAAATGCGTGTTTGGAGTCACCTCGGGCAACCTCCTGGGTTTCCTTGTATCCCACAGGGGCATCGATGCCAACCCGGAGAAGGTCAAGGCAGTCGAAGACATGAGCCCGCCGAGGACCCTCAGAGAAATGCAGGAGCTCACTGGGCGTGTAACTGCCCTGGGGCGCTTCATCTCCAAGCTGGGGGAACAAGCGTTACCCTTCTTCAAGCTGATGAAGACAAAGGGTCCCTTCAAATGGACAGAAGAGGCCGACAAGGCATTCCAGGACCTCAAGAGGTACCTCACCAGTCCACCAGTGATGGTAGCTCCGCGTCCTCGGGAGCCCCTGGTGCTCTACCTTGCGGCCACCCCCTACTCCGCTAGCGCAGCCCTGGTGGTGGTCAGGGAGGAGCGTTGTGCCAAGGCCGCATCGACTGTCCGAACTAAAGCAAAGCAGAGCCAGGGGGGCCTCGCGAAGGCCGCAACCGCAGCTGGAAAGGAACAGCCGCAACAGGAGAACGCACCCGGAGCAGGAGAGGCCTCTTCAGGCGACCAAGCACTGGGAGCTCCGTCGTCTCAAGAGGCGCCTCGACCTCTGGAGGACGCAAGCCGCGCCAGCACCCTCAACCTCATCGAGCATCCCGTGTACTTTGTCAGCACAGTGCTATGGGACGCAAGGGCACGGTATCCCATGCCTCAAAAACTCCTCCTTGGACATCCCATCAAAGTCGTCTTAGCATACCCCTTGGAAAGAGTGCTCAGGAGCCCCAACTCAGGTGGAAGGGTTGCTGAATGGAACATTGAACTACATGCATTTCAGCTAGAATCCAGTACAACCAGAGTCATCAAGGGAGCCGCACTTGCGGATTTTGTGGCAGAATGGGCAGAAGCGCCGGGTCTCGAGGCAGGCAAAGACCGATCACTTTCCCCGGGAAGTGAAGCACCGGATGGCTGGGTCATGTACTTCGATGGGGCGTTCTCCCGGCACAGTGCGGGAGCTAGTGCAGTGGTCGTATCCCCTACCCAGGACAAACTCTACTACGCTGTACAACTTTGCTTCCAGCATGGAGAAAAGGTCTCCAACAACATAGCGGAGTACGAAGGCCCAATAGCAGGCTTGAAGGCCGCTATTGCCTTAGGGGTGAAGCGCCTCGTCATCAAGGGCAATTCGCAGCTCCTCGTCAACTTCTCCAACAAGATATACGAGCCAAAGGACGAGCACATGGAAGCATACCTCGATGAGGTTCGCAAGATGGAGAAACAGTTCTGGGGGCTGGAGTTGCAGCATGTGCCTCACGGCACCAATCAGGAGGCTGATGAAATTGCCAAGAGTTTATCTAGGCGGCTGCCTCAGGAGCCTGGCGTCTTTGAGGAGAGGCTCTTCAAACCCTCGGCGGTGCCGTCACTATCAAGCACGGCGGAACCAAGGAAGGAGCTCCCTCAGCCGCCTGCCTCAGGAGCCCCGGTCTGCGGCCCAGCCTTAGGGGCACGCCTGCTCCTGGCGTTAGAGCCTCAGGAAGGGGGTTGGATCCCGGAGCTCAAGAACTACCTGATGCAAGGGACTCTGCCAGAGAATGAGGAGGAAGTGGAGCGTGTGGCGCGGTAGGCCACGGCTTATTGCATCAAGGACGGAGAGATCTACAGGAAGCGACCAAATGACGTGCCCCCACGTTGCATCTCCCGAGAGCAAGGGAAGGAGCTACTGGTGAACATACACGGCAGAGACTGCGGGCACCACTCGTCATCACGAACCCTCGTCGGCAAGGCGTTCCGTAGTGGATTCTACTGGCCCACGACGCTCAACGATGCTGTTGAGCTTGTGAAGGCTTGAGAGGCCTACCAGTTTCACGCTAAGCAGATCCATCAGCCCGCGGGGGGTCTACAGACCACACCCCTCTCATGGCCATTCGCAGTTTGGGGGCTGGACATTCTGGGCCCGTTTCCTCGGGCGCCAGGGGGCTATCGCTACCTCTACATCGCCGTGGACAAATTCACCAAGTGGGCTGAGGTGGAAGCCGTCCGCACAATCCCGGCGGGCTCCATGGTCAAATTCATCAAGGGCCTCGTGAGCCGATTTGGGGTGCCGAACCGCATCATCACCGACAACGGTTCGCAATTCACTAGTAATCTCTTCAAAACGTATTGTGCTAACCTTGGAACGCAGATATGCTACGCTTCGGTAGCACACCCGCGGAGCAACAGCCAGGCCGAGCGGGCCAACGTGGAGGTCCTGATGGGCCTCAAAGCCAGGACCTTCAAAAAGAAGCTGGAGGCCTGCGGCAGGGGCTGGTACGACAAGCTCCAGTCCGTGCTGTGGTTAATCCGCACAACTGCGACCAAGCCGACTGGAGAAACCCCGTTCTTCCTCGTCTACGGAGCAGAGGCTGTTCTCCTTCACGAGGTCAGGCATCGCTCCGCACGGGTCCTGGCATTCGACGAGACGCAGCAGGACGCCATGCGGGGGACGAATCTCGTGCTGGGGGAGGAACACCGCCGAGAAGCCGCGCTGCGAGCGGCAAGGTATCAACAGGCGCTGCAATGATACCACTGCCACAACATCCACCCCAAAACTCTTGAGATAGGGGATCTCGTGCTCAGACGGGTTCTCTCCAGGGAGGGGCTGCACAAGCTCTCTCCCATGTGGGAGGGCCCATTCAAGGTTGTTCATGTCTCCAGGCCTGGCTCCGCGCGCTTGGAGACCACGGAGGGGGTACCCATCCAGAACGCGTGGAACATTCAACATCTTTGGAGGTTCTATCCCTGAGCGAGGCCTGGCGCCTAGGAAAGGCCTGGTGCCTGTGAAGAAGGCGAATGCCTGTGAAGCTGCTGCGTTTTGGGAAAGGCCCGGTGCCTGTGAAGAAGGCGAATGCCTGTGAAGCTGCTGCGTTTTGGAAAAGGCTCGATGCCTGTGAAGAAGGAGGATGCGTGTGAAGCTGCTGCGTTTTGGGAAAGGCCCGGTGCCTATGAAGAAGGCGAATGCCTATGAAGCTGTTGCGTTTTCGGAAAGGCCCGGTGCCTGTGAAGAAGGCAAATGCCTGTGAAGCTTGCCGCCCGTGACACTCTCACGTAATAATGAGTGGGGCTGTACACGCCCCGGAGTCTCCGGAGTGCCGCCCTCGGTCCTCGGGGGCTCCCGCCCACGCCTAGTGGCAGCACTTAGCTCCGCGCTGGTGAGAAGACGTCGAAGACTAGAATAGGTGCCGGACGCGGCTTTCCCATTTTCTTTCTGCAGTTTGCTTGTTTATTCCCGTTTGATGTTTTATTGGAGTTGCTGACGTTCCTGGCTTGTGACTCTTTATCTTTTTCACTCGCTCGGCTCGTTTTCTCTCACACAAATCTTGCAAGGGAGGTTCGCGGGCGCCCTCGCGAGTGTTTTCTGCCCTGATCGTTTGGAGCTTTACTATCCGAGTCCTCTACGGGAGCACCCCTCCCAGTCCGTGCCTCACGGGCATCGCGACATGAGCGCAGGGCCTGGGCCGATCGCCCCCACAACTAAGACGGAAAGTTACCCCTCCTACTGATCCTTGCAGGGCACAAAGCGCACGGCAAGGCCGCGGCCTCGGGAGGCGAGGACCGTGTCAATCCCCACCGAGCTAAAATGATTCCCGCACATGGGTGCACGGTGTGGGAATGCAGCGCAGAAATAGCAGAAGCAACATGACGGTTAACAACAGCAGTTCTAGCACGCCCCCGCGGGGCCCTATACTACCTTTTGTTTCTGCGCAGGAAAAGAAGGAAAACAAAATGGGCGCGATTCATCGTGCACCAGCCCACAGCGGAGGTTTGAGCTGCTCCTGGGGCTCAGGCGGATCCCTCCTCTCGCTTCACCGGGGCGCGACGGCGGGCTGACCCGAGCGGGCACGACGACGTGGGGGCTGGTCGCGGCCACCGTTGGAGGAGCTGCTGCCGGAGAGGGAGTCGCTGAAGCTCAGCGAACCCCGAGCACCGCCGCCCGTATGCCCGTCGCCGTCTTTGTCCTGGTCAGTACCGGGGCTGGGCAGGCGGCCGCGGTCGTCATCTTCGGGGCAGCACCCAACACGGCGACCATCTTCCCCGAACACCCTCATGTAAAGGGTGGCGTCGCCATCGAACTTGAAGTGCAGGGTGCACCACCGGCCCAGGCCGCGCGCGCGGGCAAACGTTTGCCAGCCACGGGCCAGGGCCCCATTCCTGGAAACAGAGATCTCCAGCGAAGCCCAGGAGGCCCTGCTGTAGCAGCCGTCTGCCTAGAGCCAGAAGCCGCACCGGGCGCTGGCCGGCAGATCACTTACGAAGAAACGGGGGAGCTGGAGCCGGGTGCTAGTTGGGTCCGCTGGCCACACGACGAACTCCAGCATCACCTCCGCAGAGCGAAAGCATGGCCTAGGGGGTGCACAGCCACGACGTGCCCCCCATCGGCGGCCGGGCGCTCACCACCGCACAGGGAACCGCCTCCCTGGCCGCGGGAAGCCACTACGGGGACCGTGGAATACTTG
>NC_041380.1:139693212-139767667 GCF_002162155.2 Triticum dicoccoides
TCTTCGCGGCCGAGAATCTCTTTGGAGCCATGGGAGCGGCGAGTAGCCGAGAATAAGAAAAGGAGCAGCAAGAAGGGACGGGCTGAGGGGACTCGCGCGGCCCCACACTTATAGACAGAGGAGGCCAACCGCCGAGCACCATGATCACAGTTAATCATGATCGGTTTCTCTGCATGCAGGGACTTATCAAGTCGTGCGGTCGCCGAGGCCTCGTGGGGAAGCGCAGGCGCCCACGTCCAATCAATCGCCACACGGCGCCCAAGGCCGCAGGCTGTTAGGGCCCGCGGCGCTTCGCGCTTGCCCCTTCGCTTTCCTGCTAGGCCAAGCCCGGGCGCGCCTTGGGCCCGTGTGCTACTATCGGCATTCTGGGAAGGGGGGTCCCCAGACTTGCCTGCCTGTGGCCTGTGGCGTGGCTCAAGTGGGGGCCCAGCGCGGCCCATCTTCATCAGCACAAGCTCAAGACCCTCGCGAGGGGCCAAGCCTCACGGGGCGGGCGACCAGAAGCTTCCTCAGAGGCAACCTCATCAGGCAGGCTCGCGAGGAGGTGCAGAGATCAAGGCAGGGGTACCTCGCGAGGAACCCGTGACGCAAGCCATGACGACCGAGACCAGGCGGGCGCCGGCCTACGCACTGTCCTTGTTTCCTCTTTGGTGCAACGGGGGCAAGCACAGGCCAAGGCATCGGGTAAAGGTTACCATTCTGGTGCAACGAGACCAAGACCAACAGAGCGGCAGGACGGAGGTCACCGTGGAGCCCAAGACGGCGTCATCACCAGTACTTTTGGCAGCCGAAGACCACCTTTGGTCAGGATAACTTGTACTAGATGTTCCCCTTCAAAATGGCCAATTGTTGGCGCCCTTCTCGCTCATTTTTTGGGGAGAGGCCCAGGGCCTCTATAAATAGAGCTAGCCACCACAGAGTAGAGGGACAACTAGAGATCGGGTAGAACCCCAACAGAGAGAGAGAGAGAGGCGACTGGACTCACCCTAGTAGTTCATCTCACCAGCTCAAGAACACCTCTCGCGAGGTTGTTCTTCCCTTGTACTGTTCCTCATCAGCCCCTAAGGCAATCCACCACACCACACACTGGAGTAGGGTATTACACCACAACGGTGGCCCGAACCAGTATAAATCTTGTGTCCCTTGTGTTGTTCGTTGTTTCCAGCTTAGATCACGCGAGGAGAATGAACGTAGATCGGTAGGGGAGAGATCTCCATGCACACCCCAATGTTCGAACCTCAAGGGTCTGCCGGAACCCGAAATCCGACAGCATATATCATGTTCACCGTCTTCACTTGTGGGGGGAACCTCTTCTGTCCTCCCGTGTTCGGCGGCCAGGGCTCCTCCTCGTCATCACAATGCAGCCCCTTGTCCTTGTTTTCGGCGTTTAACTTGCCGGCCTGCTTGACCACCCAGCATTCTCTGTTGGTGTGATTGGCTGGCTTATCGGGGGTGTCGTGGATTTGACACGAGTGATCCAGTATGCGATCCAAACTGGATGGCCCCAGATTACTTCTTTTGAATGGATTTTTCTGCTAACCGGATCTAGAGCCTCTGAATCCGGCATTAACTGCCGTATCATCGGTGTTATTGCCGTTGTTGCGGCGCTTTTGCCTATTACGACGTGGTCTGCCATTGGCATCTTTGGTATCTGGAGTACCCGGATTTCTTGATGTGTTGTCTCTGCGAGCCAGCCAGCTATCCTCGCCCGCGCAAAAGCGGGTCATGAGCGTCGTGAGGGCTGCCATAGACTTCGGCTTCTCCTAGCCGAGGTTGTCGGATTTCGGTTTCCGACAGACCCTTGAGGTTCAAACACTGGGGTGCGCGCGGAGATTTCGCCTCCTACCTACCTGCACCCCTCCGCCATGCTAGGATCTAAACTACGGACAGAACAACACAAGAGACACAGGGTTTATACTGGTTCGGGCCACCGTTGTGGTGTAATACCCTACTCCAGTGTGTGGTGTGGTGGATTGCCTCTTGGGCTGATGATGATGAACAATACAAGGAAGAACAGCCTCGCGAGGGTCTGTTCTTGGCTGGGGGGATGAACTGCTGAGAAGAGTTTAGTCACCTTTCTCTCTATCTCTCTCTCTGATCGAGACCCTCTCTAACGAGCCTCTTCCTTCCTACTTCCCAACCTCTTCAACTCACCCCCCTCTTGCTCGGTGGGTGGCTGGTCCTATTTATAGAGGCCCTGGTCCTCTTCCCAAATATCGAGCGGGAAGGGAGCAAACAATGGCGGGCTAATTTGAAGGGGGACAACAAGTGTCAGCTATCCTGACAAAAGTAGTCTTCGTCTGCGCAAAGCTCTGGTGATGACGCCGTCTTGGGCTCCATTATGACCTCCGTCTTGTAGTCCTCCTGGTCTTGGTCTTGTTGCACCGAAATGGCAACCTTTGCCTGATGCCTCGGTACTTTGCGGCTGCGCTTGCCCCCTTTGCACCAAAGAGGAAAGGAGGACGCTGCGCGGGCTGGCACCCGCCTGGCGCCCTGAGTCGTCATGGCTTGCATCACGGGCACCTTGTGAGGTACCCCGCCTTGATCTCTCTGCCTCCTCGTGAGCCAGCCTGACGAGGCCATGCCCGAGGAAGCTCCGCGTCGTCCGCCCCGCGAGGCTTGGCCCCTCGCGAGGGTCTTGGGTTTGTGTTGGTGAAGACGGGCCGTGCTGGGCCCCCCTTTGAGCCACGCCGCAGGCCGCAGGCAGGCAAGTCTGGGGACCCCCGTTCCCAGAACGCCGACAGTAGCCCCCGGGCCCAAGGCGCGCCCAGACTTGGCCGTGCAGGGAGGCGGAAGGGCAAGAACGAAATGCCGTGGGCCCTAACAGCCTGCGGCCTTGGGCGCCACGTGGCGGTTGACTGGACGTGGGCGCCTTAGCAACCACGCGAGTTGATAAAGGAGTGGCATCCGCCTAGGCCCTGCTTCTTGATTTCCTCGGTTGCTGCTCAGATCCCCTTTCTTGCGCCTCACCTTCCTTCGAAATTTCCAGATCTGCTCTGACCGTGCGACCTAGGAAGCCATGGCGCCTCGCCAGCCCCCGGCCTCAGCTTGGTACTCGTCTGCCCTGGACTCGCCGAACGTGTCGGAGGCGAGCCTTGCCTGGTTGCGCCGGATGGCGACGGCGCGGGGCATCGACGGGGCGAAGGTGTTCAAGGCCGGCTCCGCCACCCCTGAGGGTCAAAGGAGCACCTTCTATCCGCTCTTCGTAAGTGCCATTGTTGCTGGCCTGGTGCCTCCCTTCTCTGAGTTCTTCTTCTCTGTCCTCCGCCATTACAAGCTACAGGCTCTGCATCTCCATCCCAACTCCGTCCTTCTCCTGGCAATCTTTGCTTATTATTGCGAGGCCTACGTTGGGGTGCAGCCCTCAGTGGCCTTACTGTGCCACTACTTCTACCTCCGGACCTCTCGCGGTCCTGCTTCCGCGTGCGCAAGCTTCATCGTGTACGGTGGCGCCATTGCCATCTCGAACCCTGGGAAGAGGATTGAGGGCTTCAGGAGCAAGTGGATCTTGGTGGATGCTGGGCGCATCCACCCTCGGCTGATCCTGCCCACAGAGCAGCCCACGAGCTCCAGCGACTGGGGTCGAGCGGAGCTCGCGGATCCCCGCGCGAAGATGGTGTTGGAGAAGATGGACGCGGATCTAAGGCCGACCGACATGGCGGCGGCGAAGCTGACTGGCGCGTCGCTGCTGAGGGAGTTCCTGGAGCACCAGCTGGCTCCACTTCGGCAGTACTCACTTCCAATGTGGAGGCCCCGTCTGAGCCCCGCGGCCTTGGCCGATGGAGACCTGGCTGCGGTTCTCCAGTCTCTGGTCGGGGGTAACGTGGCGAGGCTGGAGGGCGCTCCTACGCCATTGTTCCTCCGCAACGACTGGGAGCGGGTAGTGAAGTCCATGCCCGTCTTCAACGGGGATGGGCCCGTGCCCATGGAAACTCCCGAGGAACCGGTGGACGTGCCCTCCGACGACTCCAGCGAAGAGGAGGAAGGAGGGGAGCGGGGAAAAGGGCCTGACTCCGAGGCGACTAACGGAGAGTCGAGGGATCCCCTCCCCCGGCGCAGGTCCCGCATTCTCCGCCTCTCTCCGAGCGATGACGACGAGGATGACGGCGAAGACGATGACGAGCAGGACAACGGGAGCTCGCCCCCGATCCCGAAGAAGGACAGGACCGGGCTGATCTCCTGCAGGTCTGCCCCGGCCCCGGGGCGAACCGCAGACGCACCTTCCGCCTCCAAGCTTCCCGAGGTTGATCCTTCCAGCCGGCTTTCAGGCTTCAAATTTGGCCGGAGGCCGCTTGAGCTCACCGGCGACGACCCGTAAGTGTTCGATTCTTGACTTTATTTCTTGCTCTTCTTCTGAGGCTTGACGTCCGCATCTCTTGGATAGGCTGGCGCCCGCAGCAAAGAAGCCAAAGGGGGCTCCTGAGGTTCCATTCGTGGCGGCGCCTCTGCCCGTGAAGGAGGGTAACCGCAACGCACAGGCTTCTCCTGCCCGGTCGTCCTCGCGAGGCCTGGCCGAGCCGGCTGGGGTGAGCTCAGCCCCCACGGCCCAAGTGGCTCCCGAGGTGTCCTTGCCTGCCGCCGCCACTACAGCTGTCGGGGCGCGGCAGGCTCCGCCTCAGGATGCCGTGGCCGTGCTGCCGCCTTCTCCTCCTACTCCACCGGCTGTTGTCTCTCCGACTCCTTCTGCCATTCTGGATCGTGCTGCTGCTGAGCTGGACCGATTGCGGCAAGATCTTCTTGGCGCCGACCCTCGCTTGGTGGCCGGGCGCTTGGAGCTGGCTTCTGGATGGGTTCGCTCCGATGCCTCGATTCGGGCAGCACTGGTCCAGGCCTCGACGGCATGCGACGACGAGAAGTAGGTCGTCCTTGAGGCGAAGGCTACTCATGATGCAGCCCTAGGGGAGGTGGTCGACGTCCGTGGTCGCTGCAAGGCACTGGAGGACGAGCTGCAAGGCCTACAGGATCAGCTCGCGAAAGAGGTCCGCCTTCGCCAAGAGCAGGAAGAAGGCATGAAGGCTCGCGAGGCGGCCGTCGAGGGCCGGGAGGCCAAGCTCAGGAAGCGCCGCGACCGCCTAGGCGCGCTGGAGCAGGAGTTATGGGCGAGGAAGGCCGAGCTAGACGATAAGGCCCTGGTTCTTGCCGAGGACCGCGCGGCCTTCACGGAGTTGGAGGCGAAGGCTCGCTCCTCGCTGAGGACGCTTTATGACAGCAGCCTGGAGAGCCCGCTGGCTGGCTCCAAGGACGGCCCCGCCGAGCTGCTTCCCTTCCTGGTTCACGCTCTTGAAGATGTCTCCCTTGGCCTTGGCCCCACGGCCAAGGCCGAGGCGCGTGTCCTGTCTTCTGCAGCACTGACGCGGGTCCTCACCCACATCTACCTTTATGATCCCGGTGTCGACCTCGACAGCCTGCTGGAGCCAGTGAGTGGTGAGCGTGCTGCTGCCGCTGCCGAGGCCGTGAAGGGTCGCGCGGAGGCTCTGCTGGGGAAGTTCCGGGCCTTTAGCACCAAGCCGGAGCAAGGCGCTGCCGACCCCACTGCTCCGTGAGGCGAACCCACTCTGCGCTGCTCCCCCGCCGACAAGTGACTCTGTCATGGCTCCTGTCCTGCTTTCAATTCCTGCACATGTATCATGCCTCGGGGAGGCATTTAAACTTGCGTTTGGTATTGGGATAACAGTGCGGACTGTAATATTTGCTTTTGAATTCCTTGAAATTTGCGCTTTTCCTTCCTACTTGCTTATGTTCTACGCCGGCAGAGCCCGGCCTCGCACGTACCTCACCCAGCAATAGTCCCGACCAGAAACCAGGACGGGACCAAGGAGTGAGGGGCTACATGACAAGTTAGGCTCCTGAGTCACGATGCTCAGGAGTCCCCCTTGGCGCACGAACAGCAAGTAGGGGGTATGATGTGGGTGGATCCACCGTTCTACGTCTGCAGAGCCCGGCCCCGCGCGTACCTCACCCAGCAGTAGTCTCGACCGGAAACCAGGACGGGACCAAGGAGTGAGGGGCTATGTGACTAGTTAGGCTCCTGATTCGCGATGCTCAGGAGTCCCCCTTGACGCTCAAACGGCCTTCATACCTTGGCTCCGCTCGGGGAGAGGCGCGCGATGAACCAGGCCCGGGGGAGCCTGGCTGGGTGACGTGCGTCTGGGCGTGACCCAGGCACAGCCCTCGTGTCCAGCCCCCTCGCGTGGCACTCCCAAGGGGAGGTGTTACGATGAGGCTAGACACTGAGCTCTGGGCTCCCTGAGGTTGATGTGGCTCGGGGGCCACCCTCAGTTGTTTATCACCAGTGCAGAGCATAGCGCTTCCGTATGTGTACGGGCATAGCCGCTCCTCGGCAGTGTCATCAGCCAGCGTGGAGCATGGTGCTTCCACTGGTACGTGGGAGGAGGCCCCCCTCCGGGAGGAGCCCCCGGGGCGTGTACAGGCCCGCCCTGACACGTGGCTGACACGGTAGGGCCTGGCGAGGTGTATCTGGACACCCGTGAGCCAGCGCGGGACTCACGGGGCCCTACCTCTAGGAGGGTTGCGCCTAGCAATGGGCCTTATCTTGTGATGTGTCCCTGCAAATTTGGTTAGATGCCTGCACTCTACATCCTCGGGCCCCGGCCCTCGAGCTGGTCTCAGCCATCGCTGGTATGCCAGGTCGCGATGCCGTTGTCAAGGCCAGAGGGTGAGGGCTGGAGAGCCAGTAAGAGCCCTGAATCGCGATGCTCAGGTACACCCCTTTAACGTGCAAGTGGTCGGCATGGAGGAGAAGAGGTGCCGTGGACCGGCATCAAATAATCGAGCATGGTGATTCTAACGCTTAACTGGAAATAAACGCAAATGGGATACGTGCCGCTGGTCCTGGCCCGAGTGGCTTGGGGATGATGCAGCCCGAGTGGCGCCCCCAACAAGGTAAGCTAACAACGCGAAATAAAAGGGATACACGCTGCAGGGACGGACCCACGCGACCTGGGAATAATGCAGCCCTGGGGGCACTCCCAGCTGGAAGTGAAACTTGAAAGATGTCACCTGATGACGCTGAAGACGAAGGGGTGTTGGTGTAGCAGACTCAGTGGGCTGCAGAAGCCGATCCTCATGAGCCCCCAGGCCCAGGGGCCTTGGGAGGCTCCGGAGGCGCTGGCGGCTCCTCGTGGGCCATCTCCATCCCTGCCAGGGCTGCGTAACGCCTGGCCTCTCGTGCCTCCGTGTTGCCCCTCATGAGGCGTTGGTACGTGTCAGCCGCGCTCGGCAAGCTGTAAGGCATGCGAACGTAGCTGTGGGGTGGGCCCCCGCAGCGCCCCACTCGCGAGGGCCAGAGGCGCTCCAGGGAGGCGACTCGGTTGAGCCCTGGTATGTCGATGCAGACGCGCAGCCCGCCATCCTCGCTTGGATGGGGAGCCATTGCTGGTAGGAGGCGGCCGCCTTTCATGACTCTTGACTCCTGTAGCTCCTGAATGGCCTTGCTGACGAACTCCTGAGGGTCTGGATCTCCTTGCCTTGCTCCTTCTTGAGGGAAACGTGCTTCGAAACACGCCTCGATGTGGTGCCCAAACGCCTCCCTCGTGACCCTAGCTAGGTCGGTGGCCCTCCGGGGGAGAGCCCCCGAGCCCTGCCTGAGGAGGGCGCCGGGCGCGCTTTCCTATGTGATGGAAGGAGGTTCCCTCTGGGCAGGCACGGGCCCAGAGGGGCCTGCCTCCTGAGTGGTCGGGCCGGACGATGTCTTCTTATTCTTGGGGGCGGTCTCGGGAAGCCTCCTGCTTCCGCGATCCGGGTCTTCCAGTGATGCGTCCTGAAAGGCACGTTCCAGGGAACACACCGCGTCCTTCTCTTCACAGGGCACCGTGATGACTCCGCTGCTTCCTGGCATCTTGAGGACGTTGTAGCCGTGGTGAGTTGCGGCCATGAACTTGGCCAACACTGGGTACCCAAGGATGGCATTGTACAGCAGGCGAATGTGAGCGACGTCGAAGTCGATGAGCTCGGTGCGGTAGTTGTCGTGTGCCCCGAAGGTGACAGGGAGGCGGACCTGCCCAATCGGGACCGTGGAGCCGTCGGTGATACCTGAGAAAGGCTTGGTTGGCTGAAGCTGGCTGTAGGGCACTTGGAGGTTGTTGAATGTCTCCACGGACAGGACGTTGAGCCCTGCCCCTCCATCGATGAGGGTCTTGGTGACCACCACGTTGCTGATGATTGGGGAACAAAGCATCGGGAGGACTCCGGCTGTAGCCGCACACTTGAGCTGATCTGCCGAGCTGAACGTGATGGCGCACGCCGACCACCTGAGAGGGCGCGTGGCTTCGAGCCTGGGGAGGACTGCGTTCACTTCGCGGGCGGACTGCTTGAAGATGCATTGAGAGGCTGGGGCTTGAGCCCCGCCCAGGATGCAGGCGATTGCGCGCGGCTCCTGGAAGCCCCCAGCCTCCTCGTCCTGGTGGCGGTCCTCGTTTCTCCTTGGCTGCGGCGGGTCTTGCCAGCGATCCTCGCGAGGTTGATCGCGCCACCCCTGGCGCGGGCCACGGTCTTTCCAGCGTCCTGCGTTCCTTCTTCCTCCTCGATCGTAGCCCTGGTCACCGCGGTCGGGGCGACGGCCGATCCTTCCTTCTCGCATGGCTCGGAGTTCTTGACATTCGCTGGTGTTGTGGGTGTGGAGGTCGTGGTACACACAGTACCGGCTGCCCTTGGGAGGTTCGGGCTGATCTCTGCCCCGCTTGGTGTCTCGTTCTGCCATGAGCACATCAGCCGCCTTGCGCTTCACATCCTTAGCCTTGAGCTTCTTCTCTTCTGGGTCAACGGCAGGCAGCTCGAGGAGGGAGAGACGCCCTTCCTCAGCCCGGGCGCACTTGTTTGCCAAGTTGAATAGCTCCAACGAAGTGCACAGGTCTTTATGCATCGCCAGCTCCTCCTTCATCTTGACATCGCGCACGCTGTCGGAGAAAGCTGAGATGATGGCCTCCTCAGTCACCTTGGGAATCTTCAGGCGTGCATTGTTGAAGCGCTGGATGTACTTCTGCAGGGTCTCCCCGGGTTGTTGCTTGATGCGGCGCATGTCGCTCACAGCGGGTGGCCGGTCGCGAGTGCCTTGGAAGTTGGCGATGAAGCGGGTGCGCATCTCTTTCCCAGGAGGAGATTGTGCCTGGAGCCAGGTTTGGAAGCCAGGTGCCGGCCCCGTCCTTGAGTGCCATGGGAAACCAGTTCGCCATGACCTTCTCGTCTCTGTTGGCAGCTTCGATGCCCAGCTCGTAGAGTTGGAGGAACTCCGCAGGGTCGGCCGTGCCGTTGTAGCGAGGAGGCAGGTCTGGCTTGAACTTGCCGGGCCACGCGATGCTGCGTAATTTGGTGGTGAAGGCGCGGCAGCCTGCTGTGGCCACGGGAGGCCTTGGGTGATGGAGAGCTTGGTCTTGCATGTCCCCACGCGCTGCAGCTGAGAGCGGCGCGGGGTCTTGACGCGCGGGAGCAGGAGCATGGTCGCGACGTGCTAGAGCAGGGAGCGCCCGGGCGGCTTCTTGCGGGCGAGGGACTTCTTGGCAGCTCTGTTCTTGCCACGCTGGCACCTGACGGAGCAGGTTCCGCCCAGGGGCCACGCGCCTTGAAGCCATGGCGTCTTCTTGAGGAGGAGGCTGCCGGGGCGCCGCCGGAGCCTCGTCGTCCGCGCGGGGCGAGGTGCGGTGCAGTGGAACAGACGGCGCAGGAGAGCCCCCCGCGGTGCGGACAAGATCGGCGACGCAGTTGAGCCATTCTTCATAGACGTTGTCGATGGGACGGTAGCGCATGAGCTCGTTTGCCACGATGAGTGCAGCCCGAGCCTCCATGGGCGCGCGGGACGAAGATCCAGCTAGGGCGAGCGAGGGAGTTGCGGTGCGGCCGTCTTGCCGCACAGACGGATGCTGGGACGATGCTTTCTGCTCGTCCCCCGTCGGGCCGGTGGCGGCATTGATGGAAGGTGACGGGGAACGGCGAGGACGCCCGCCGACAGGGGCCGTCTGGGCGACGCGGGAAGCGAGGGCGGCCCGGCGCTTGGCGCGGGCCCGACGAGCGTCTGACATGGGCGCGATGGTTGGAGGAGAACGGGGCGGTGGAAGACGAATTCTAGCGCACCCCTACCTGACGCGCCAAATGTCGGATTTCGGGTTCCGGCAGACCCTTCAGGTTCGAACACTGGGGTGCGCGCGAAGATTTCGCCTCCTACCTACCTGCACCCCTCCGCCATGCTAGGATCTAAACTACGGACAGAACAACACAAGAGACACAGGGTTTATACTGGTCCGGGCCACCGTTGTGTTGTAATACCCTACTCCAGTGTGCGGTGTGGTGGATTGCCTCTTGGGCTCATGATGATGAACAATACAAGGAAGAACAGCCTCGCGAGGGTCTGTTCTTGGCTGGGGGGATGAACTGCTGAGAAGAATTCAGTTACCTTTCTCTCTATCTCTCTCTCTCTGATCGAGACCCTCTCTAACGAGCCTCTTCCTTCCTACTTCCCAACCTCTTCAACTCACCCCCCTCTTGCTCTATGGGTGGCTGGTCCTATTTATAGAGGCCCTGGTCCTCTTCCCAAATATCGAGCGGGAAGGGAGCCAACAATGGCGGGCTAATTTGAAGGGGGACAACAAGTGTCAACTATCCTGACAAAAGTAGTCTTCGTCTGCGCAAAGCTCTGGTGATGACGCCGTCTTGGGCTCCACGATGACCTCCGTCTCGTAGTCCTCCTGGTCTTGGTCTCGTTGCACCGAAATGGCAACCTTTGCCTGATGCCTCGGTACTCTACAGCTGCGCTTGCCCCCTTTGCACCAAAGAGGAAAGGAGGACGCTGCGCGGGCTGACACCCGCCTGGCGCCCTGAGTCATCATGGCTTGCGTCATGGGAACCTCGTGAGGTACCCTGCCTTGATCTCTCTACCTCCTCGTGAGCCAGCCTGACGAGGCCGTGCCTGAGGAAGCTCCGCGTCGTCCGCCCCGCGAGGCTTGGCCCCTCGCGAGGGTCTTGGGTTTGTGTTGGTGAAGACGGGCCGTGCTGGGCCCCCCTTTGAGCCACGCCGCAGGCCGCAGGCAGGCAAGTCTGGGGACCCCCGTTCCCAGAACGCCGACAGAGGTGCCGGGCAAGTCACTCATCACGGATGTTATGCTTGAATGCCGCTAAGGCCTTTGCATCCGGACAGTCGACAATTTGGTTTTTCTTAGTTAGGAACCGTGTCCAGAATTGTCTGGCCGATTCCCCTGCCTGCTGAGTTATATGGCTCAAGTCATCAGCATCCGGTGGTCACACATAAGTGCCCTGGGAGTTGTCAAGGAATGCGTCTTCCAAATCCTCCCAACTGCCGACGGAGTCTACTGGCAAGCTATTCAGCCAATGCCAAGCTGGTACTTTGAGTTTTAGTGGGAGGTACTTGATGGCATGTAGATCATCACCGCGAGCCATGTGGATGTGAAGGAGGAAATCCTCAATCCATACAGCGGGATCTGTTGTACCATCATACGATTCGATATTTACGGGTTTAAAACCCTCTGCGAATTCGTGATCCATAACTTCATTAGTGAAGCATAGGGGGTGTGCGGCGCCTCTGTGCCGGGCTATATCCCGACGCGGTTCATATGAGTCTTGTCTACTGTATTCGGCCCGGTTGGATTTACTTTTAGTGTATCCGGCGCGACGGTCATCATCCCGCGTTGGCGCGCATGCCCGTGACCTGTATATTGACCTTGCATGTTTTGCCTTACTGTCCAGTACGTCTCGCAGGTCCCGTGTGTTTCCCCGGGCCTTGGTATCTTTGATTGAGTGGCGGCGGGGTGCAGGCTGAACTTCAGGCTGAAACGCCTCTCTGGCTCGGCCACGTGGTGGCCGGTCAGCCGCATCGTACACTGGTGATGGAGGTTTCAATGGTTCCTCCTCGAGGTGAGGCAGCAACCCGCGCTTTGGTAATTCTTGGAGGGGCGCTCGAGTTCATATTCGTCGGTCGCAAGGACTTCGGTCCATCTATCTGCTAGCAAGTCTTGATCAGCTTGAAGCTGTTGTTGCTTTTTCTTCAGGCTATTTGCTGTGGCCATAAGCCGGCGCTTGAAGCGCTCCTGCTTGAAGGGATCCTCAGGCACGATGAATTCTTCGTCACCGAGGCTCACCTCGTCTTCAGAGAGAGGCATGTAATTGTCCTCCTTCGATTTTTCATCTGCTGCCTGCTCTGGAGGGCTAGCTTGTTCACCCTCCCGCTCTACATCGTGCTAGAGGGGATTGTGGTTGTCTTCCGCACTATCCGGAGTGTTATTGTCTCTTGTGCCGGTATAACTACTTTTGCTATGGCGGGACTTAGAGCGGCGCCGCTGATGTCAGCGCTTGGGTTGCTTCTTGGAGGGGTCATCCTCTGCTGTCTCGTCGCCATTGCCTTATTTGGGGGTATCCACCATGTATATATCATATGATGAGGTGGCGGTCCAGCGCCCTGTGGGAAGTGGTTCCTATTCGTCTCCTGCATCGTCGTCCATACCGTCGATGTCTTCGGAGTCGAAGTCGAGCATGTCAGTTAAATCGTCGACAATGGCTACTAAGTGGGTGGTGGGTGGGCAGCGAATTTCTTCGTCGTCCCCGTCCCATTCTAGCTGGACATAGTTCGGCCAAGGTTCTCCTGACAAGGAGAGAGACCTTAATGAATTTAGCACATCACCGAAAGGCGAGTGCTGAAAGATATCCGCGGAGGTGAACTTCATGATCGGCGCCCAGTCGGATTTGATAGGCACGGATGCAGGCGGTTCGGAGTCCATGGCCGCTGACGTAAGGGGTGAAGTCAGTATCCGGCTCCATCGCCACTGAGAGTGTGGCCCCCGTGGCGGGGTCTATCCCTGTGACGCCTGGATAATTAAGCCATAGTAATCCCCTGCTAATGATGCCAGGTCACCTCATTACTGTTGCTAATCTCACTCGAGTCAAAGCCGGTTCATATTCAAATTTAAATCAAAGTAAAAATTTAAAGTTTTCAAAATTCAAAACTAAAAGGTACAAACTATGACAAATAATTCATAAGTAATATTGGTGGATAAATCATCTTTTTGTAAATTACTTAAATACACTAAAGCAATTAAATCATAGGCTTAAACTATTATTTAAATACCTTTTTAATAGTAAAATATTATAACTAATTTAATTAAAGTTGCCAAACTTTTGTGGCAGTGACATATTTTACAAAACTAATTATAGTGAAATATTTATAATTTATAAAACTAAAATAAATAGAAACAAAAAAGGGGAACATGAAACAAAATAAAAAGGGAAAATAAAACAGAGTGCACTGTTGGACTGGGCTCTAGGCGCACATAGTGCAGCCCAGCCCAACAACCGCAACCTTTCTTCCCCCCTCCGGTAACAGGAGAAGGCCGCGGCGCCATGGCCGCAGGTGCTCAACCCCGCGCACCACTACACAATCGAGGGGATAAGGGCGAGCCCCCTCGACCTCGTCATCTCCCCCAGAGATCTTTTCCTCCTCACCCACTACCTCTCCCCTTACCTTATCCGCCCCTCCATCGAGTGTTGTCGCCGTCGCGGCACCTCCGTTGGCATGGCCAACGGCCACCATTCGTCGTCCTCTAGAGCCCAAGAGGACCGACGTCCTTGTCTTTGACGCCTACACTGCTGGAACGGGGCCGGGAGACCACCTCAGCAATGCCTGCATCGACTCCTTCCCCCACGGCCACGACACCATCGCCGTCGATCTCCACCACTGGTGCCTCCCCGCGGTTCCGAGCACGCCCACGAGCTCCCTCGCAGTGAGCCGCGTCCACCCCCCTCTTTCCTTCCTCTATCTCCCGCCTTAGCCATCGCCCGTGTGCACCGCTCGCGCTCACCAACCGCACCATCCCCGCGCCCAGGCGCTCACCCTCGTGTGCCCCGTCGTGGCCAGCCCCCGGTGAGCTCGCACTTACCCGCGCTCCGGGTTCTCCGGCCGCGCCTTCTCCTGCTACTGCTGCCCACCACTTCCTCCGGTGCCTCCCACTGCCCTCGTTGCCGCCTTTTGCTGCCGCGGCCGTGCTCACCGCTGCTAGCCATGGCCGCCTCACCGCCGCTGCTCCCGCACGTCCTCGGCTCGCGTGGCCGCCACCTACGCCTTAGCCGCCTTCGCATGCAGCGGCCCCGCAGCTGCCTCTGCCCATCGCGCGTGCCGGCAACCACACCCGCTCCGGCCGCCGCTCGCCTCGATGCTGGCACCGCAACAGACCGCCCCCACACCTACTGTGACCACCATCCACTGCGCCGCGCCAAGGGCTTTCAGGCGCCCCTAGTCACGCGCCCGGCCGACGCCGGAGTTGGCCGGATGGTCGTCACCGCCGTCCCTTGTTAACCCAGGCGGTTAGCCGCCTTAACCTGCTGACGAGGCATCATTTGCCACTAACTAAAAACCCCTAAACTACCACTGACCCGTGGGCCCAAGGCCATTAACTTAGTTTAAATATAAACTAATTTAAGTACCCACCTCTAAATATCTTTTTTAAAGAAAATATTAAAACTATGAGAATGATAGCTGGGCCCCACTACCCAGGTTTGACCAGTCAACAGTTGACTAGTCAACTACTGACTGGACATTTGACTGGGTCAACCTAGTCCCCTGGCCCCACATGTCATTGATTGTGGCTAGCCCTCAGTGGGTATAAAAAGTATATTCTGTTTTAATTTGAATTAATAAATCATTTTAGAAAAACTTTAAAACTTTGAAAAATCATATAAAATAATCTGTAACTCGGATTAAAATACTTTGTACATGAAAGTTGCTCAAAACAATGAGATGAATCCAAATTCACAGTCTGTTTGTCAGCCACGCGTCCCTAGCATAGCGAACCTGCAACCTTCCCCCTCCGGTTCATTTGTCCGAAAACGCGAAACACCGGGAATACTTTCCCGGATGTTTCCCCCCTTCGCTGGTATCACCTAGTACTGCGTTAGGTCACCTCTAGCACCGCGTATTGTCATGTTACGCTTTGTGATGCTTTGATTTCTCTGTTATTTATTGTGTTCCCCCTTCGTTACTTCTTTCCGGTAGACTCCAAGGCTGCCGGCGACCCCTAGTTCGACTATGGTGTTGACGACCCCTCTCTCTTGCCAGAGCAACCAGGCAAGCCGCCCCCCCTGATCACCATATATCGCCTACTCTTCTCTCTATTGCTTGCATTAGAGTAGTGTAGCATGTTACTGCTTTCCGTTAATATGTTGCTACAGCTGTTGATACCTTACCTGCAATCCTAAATGCTTAGTATAGGATGCTAGTTTATCATCAGTGGCCCTACATTCTTGTCCGTCTGCCATGCTATATTATCGGGTCGTGATCACTCGGGAGGTGATCACGGGTATATACTTATACATATATACATACTATACATGTGGTGGCTAAAGTCGGGTCGGCTCGTTGAGTACCGGCAGGTGATTTTGATGTGGGGGCTGAAGGGGCAGGTGGCTCCATCCAGGTAGTGGTGGGCCTAAGTTCCCGACGGCCCCTGACTGTTAGTTTGAGGCGGAGATACATGGCAGGTTGAGACCACCTAGGAGAGAGGTGGGCCTGGCCCTGGTCGGCGTTCGTGGTTACTTCAAAATAACACGCTTAACGAGATCAGGTGTCAGACCCTAGCTAGTTCATGCATTAGAGTGTTGCATCATGTTTATCTTCCCAGAAAACTGAAATGGGGATGACAGAACCCCCAGCACCCCCCTGGAACAATTAGGGTTTACTAAAAACTTTTTCAATGAACCTGAAATGCTCTTCTAAAAAGTCCACGCTTTTTGTTTTGGGTTAAAACCTTTGACAAAAATGATGCACACTTTTGTAGGACATCATAAGGTCATTGGATTAATTCATTACTAATTGCATTTGGGCAATTTAAATCCTATAAATGTTTTAAAATGCCCAAATAATCCTGAAAGTAATTTTAGGCTGTTGAGAATATTTTCAAATGTGCATCTGAATATTTTCAGGGTTTTCCTAAATGAAATAGTATTTTTACTATTTCAAAACACAAAACAGAATAAATAGAAATAGAAAAAAGAGAGAGAAAGGAAACTAACCTGGCAAAGCCACCTAGCGGCCCAGCACTGTGCTGGCCCATGCCAGCCAGCTGCTTCGTCCCCGCCAGGCAGGCAGGGAGGTGACGCTGGCGAGCGTGAGCTCGCCAGCTCGCCAGCTGCTTGCCGCCCTCGCCCCTGGACACCTGGGCGAGCTCCACATCGCCACACCGACCCCGCAGACACCTCGCTCACTCCTCTGCCTCTCTCCCTCGCCCTCTCCCACCATGGCCGACGCCCCTGCCACCGCACCGTCGACGTAGCCGCGTCCGTCGTTGTCCCCGCGCCGCGTCACCGTGTCCACGAGCTCCGCTATCGTCGACTACGTCGAGCAGGCCGAGCCCTGAGCGCTCGCCCGCTCTGGAGTCGCCCCGACCCCGTCTTCCCCAACTCCGGCCACCGGAGATCCCCTTCGCCTTCACCACAGCACCAGCTCGTCCCCAACCTTGCTGTCTACCTCGATGTGACCCCCGTGAGCTCAGCTACCTCCACATCCTCTCTGTTTGCCTTCTCGAGCACCGCAGCGACCGCACCAAGCTCGACCGCACCGACCGCCGCCACCGCATGTTGCCGTCGTGGCCACAGCCACGTTAGCTCGCAACCAAGCACGTCATCACCTTCACCGCACTCGGAGGAGCCCATAGCACCCCCGCACGCTCCTCGCCGTGCCTCCTAGCGGCTAGTTCGACCTTGCCCGAACTCCGACAGCCGCAACGCTCGTCGCCGGCGTCGTTTCCGGCGACCCTGAGCCCAACCTTTGCCACCACTCGATGCAGCCTGCTCCCAGCTACGCGTAGGAGGTCTCCGCCATCCATTTGGTCATCGGAGTGCAAAACCCGCACTGCCCCGCCGCGTCTGGCCTCGCCGGCGGCTAAACACCGGCGAGTTTGACTCCACTGACCCAGTTTGACCCCCCAGGGTCACTGACGTGTGGGCCATGCCCCTGTTTAATTTAGAATTAGATTAGTTAATGCTAATTACTTTAGTTAATAGGTTGACTCACTGACATGTGGTCCCAGGCCCTAACTAACCTAGTTTAGTGCTAACGTAACACTAACTAACTCTGTTAGTTAGTTGTTACACTGACAGACGGGGCCCACCGGTCAGGTTTGACCTGGGCTGGCGCCTTTGACCTGCTGACGTCACCCTGACGCAATGCGAACGCAATAACTCAATTACTGGAATTATTCTTATACAGGAAATTCCAGAAAATATTACAAACTTAAAAAAATCATAACTTTTAATCTGTAACTCCAAATGCAAAGATTTATATATGAAATTTGATCAGAAAAATTCAGTCTTTCCATCTGTAATGGTTTCATGCATGACAAAACACTTTAACCTTGCTTTTTAGGTGAAACAAGCTAATACACTTATAATGCTTAAGAACATAAGCTTCCATTTGAATCTTTGATTCAAGTGGACCCAAACCAACTTGTTTCACATTGCATTAGGCAGGACACCTCATATTGCCATGTCATAGCATGCATCATATTGTTGCATATTGCCATGTGATGATTGTGTTCTGTGGTGTATTTCGTGGTAGGTTCTGCCTTCGAGGATATTTCCGAGTATCCAGCTGAAGGGCAGTACCCTACTACTACTCCATCAGGCAAGCAGCCCCATCGATCATATCGATACAATCCCATGTTCTCGCTTCTGCTCTCATTTACTTCATTAAGACAACAACGTTTCAAACTGCTGTGTGCTGCGGTAGTTGAAACCTTATCCTCTGCGTGACCTGTCATTGCCACAGTAACTAGATGAAACCCACTAGCATGTGTAGGAGTTGATTGAGCCATGTATGTGTTTCCTACCTTGCTATGCCTGCTATGCTTAGAGTTGTGTTAGGTCTGGTTCATCTGGGTGATGGGCTAGAGTGAAATGATTACGTCGGTAATGTGAGGGATGTGTTGAACATGATTTGGTAAAGGTATCGATGAGAGGCCATGTAGGAGTACATGGTGGGTTGTTTCATTGAGGCCATCCTAAGAACTGAGATATGTATGTGTGATTCAAGAATCAGTTACTACCATACATTGGGCCCGAAACCAATGGACCCTCTCGGCTTCTTAATCACCCTAGTACTCTGTCCAGGAGTTGCAATTAGTTTCTGGTGTTTGTAGGTTATGTGTTGGCGGCCGTGCGTAGCGCTGACCCTAGGGGTGGGCTATGATGCGGTAGATACACCGTGGCACGGTGTACAGAGTCACCCGTTTGGTGTCTCGAGAACCCCGTTCACATCGTTCGGGGCCGTATGTGGAAACCTCGGCCGGATTCCCTGCGGATGGAACCTGGATAGGCAATAAACCTGGACTAGAGACTTGAGTGTTTAGGTAGGCCGTGGCCGACACCCTCGTTGGGCTTCCGCTTGAAGGTTGCCGAGTACATGTCGTGTAAAACGACGATAAGTGGTGAGAGCGTGTATGAAGAAGTATACCCCTGCAGGGTTAATATAATCTATTCGAATAGCCGCGTCCGCGGTAAAGGACTACTTGGTTGCCTATACAGTTCATAGACAAGTTAATGGTTACTACTAAAAGACTCAAGATAAGTGTAAGTACCGAGGATGGCCCTCTCGTAGGATGACGAGGGAGGATCCCCGGTGGAGTATTGTGTTGGGGATTAGTGGACTCGTGTGCGAAAACTATTTTACAGTGGTGTCTCATAGGATAGCTTAGCCAAGAGTCAAAGCTGGCTTGCTACAATAACTCCACCACCTTCTTGAGAATAAGCATGTATAGTAGGATCTGTTGTAAGACTTGCTGAGTACCTTTGTACTCATGTTACTTTAATTGCTGTTTTTAGATGACAACACCGCCCCCTCCGATGGGTTTTACGTAGATCTCGACATCGATGAGTAACTTGCCACCCAGGTGGTGATTCTGGCCATGGAGGGCCCTATGTAGATAGACAGGCTTCGATAAGCCTTCTTTCTTTCTAGTGTCTGTACCCAGACTTATTTGCTTCTGCATGTGCTTGTATGCTTGTATGACTTGAGTGTCGGGTCTTGTGACCCCTACCTGTATGAACATGTTATGTATGGCTCTTCGGAGCCTTTAAATAAAGTACTTGAGTTGTAGAGTTTTGTTGTGATGCCATGTTGTATTTACACATATCGAGCATATTGTGTGTATGATTGAAATGCTTGGTATGTGTGGGATCCGACAATCTAGTTGTTTATCCTTGGCAGCCTCTCTTATGGGGAAATGTAGTCTAGTGCTCCTTGAGCCATAGTAGTCCGCTACAACCCAGTTCACCGGAGTCCTGCTAGCCCAGCACTACTGCTCAGGACACTTGACTGGTCGGCATGTGTTTCACTTCGTTCCTATGTGTGTCCCTTCGGGGAAATGTCACGCGGTGACATCCGGAGTCCTGCCTAGCCTGCTACAGCTCGGGTTCCCCGAAGTCCTGTTAGCCTAGTGCTTAAGCCCGGATTCACACGCTGTTGACCGACATGCTCGATGTGATTCATGTATGCCTGTCCCCATAGGTCAGTCCCGCTTTGGGTTCACGACTAGCCATGTTGGCGCAGGTTCTCTATCATATGGATGCTAGCGACACTATCATATACGTGAGCCAAAAGGCGCAAACGGTCCCGGGCCTTGGTAAGGTGACACCCGTGGGGATACCGTGCGTGAGTCCGCAAAGTGATATGAGGTGTTACCGGCTAGATCGATGTGACTTGGAATCGGGGTCCTGACAGTGTTGGCATCAGAGCCGGACTGCCTATAGGTTCCTTGAGCCAAACTGGTCGATGTCGAGTCTAGAAATGCTTTAGTTATATGTAGGGGAATTGATTGTGGAAGGGAACATAAGGCTCTTTTACTCCTTTAGCTTATGCCCTCTGATCTGAGTCATTCTCTTCTCATTCTACGTGGGTTAAGGACTAGGCTCTCTTCTTTCTATCAGGTTCACGTGTTACTAATCCATAGTAGCTTATAGGATTGTTGTTACAAGCCTCAGTACAGTTTCTACTACTTTTAGTATGTTTTCAGTTGAACCAGAACCTTGATATGATGTGGTTGAGTGGTTTTGCAAACTGTTGTGAATGTCTCAAATCTTTTTCTGAGCATTTACAGCCGTTATGCTGTCCGATTTCTCCTAGGAAATTCTAAGGCCTTTGCATTATTCTGTGCTTTCAGATGGCCACCCGTTCCCAGAACCAAGTGGTTCGTCTGACCCGGTGCCTCGATGTACCCGGTCACACGACCATGTTGGTTCGAGTGATGGTCGAGATAGGCTATCGATGGTATCCGGAATATACCGTCGAGGAGCAGTTCCGAGACTTCAACCAGAGCTAGTACCTTTGTACCGTCAGGATATATCCCTCTTATCCTGGAGCCACTGAACCCCTCCACTGCTCTTATGGTCTTGGGGTCACTACGGAGATGTCTGTGCAGGATGTAGCTTACTCAATGATGACTATCATTCGACCCAGGACTGCCTTGCTTCAGAACACCGATTTCCGCTACATGCCAGCCTCACTCCCTAGAGCACATGGGTACTATCAGGCTTTGTACTATGACTCTACACATGAGGAGTCACTACTCCGCACCACTGCCGAGATGCTCGAGGATAAGGACCGCGAAAATCGGGCCTTGCGTATGGAGCTTTTCAACTCTCGTTCTGATCACTGGGCCACTTTGACTCGGTTTGCACCTGCTGTGCAGGCAGGATACATGGACCTGAGGGACCTGTACCCTGTGCGGTCTGGATTGCCAGATTGTATGGAGTGGAGTGATGTAGGAGGCATCACCCCTCCTCGTGGTCCCCGTCAGCCACCGTTTGTGGGACCAAGGCTACATCCGAGTCCCTATGGTCTGCAAGCTCCACAGGACCGTCTGTTCCCAGATGATCATGTTCCGCTTCCAGGTTTTGGTGGTGACTTTTATGAGGATTAGTACGGAGCCGTCTGAGCTAGTAGTAGTTTCACTAGTACTGTAATAGTTGTATTCTCCACAGTCCTGCGTGACCGTGGGATACGACTTGGTGTGTATCACGCTCCAGAGGTGTAGAAAAATAATGTATAGGAGCTTGGAATGCCTCCGATGAGATGTAATGTCTTTCACCATAGTTGTACTCTAGCATGGGCTTGTACTAAACTATGTACGGTGTGTATGACCAATGGTATATATATGGCAGTTTCTGTATTACCATGTCGTGCAATGAACGTCTCATCATTCCATGTTATCCATTACATTCTGCACTTCCTTGACAAGATTGTGCCATCCTTGTCTAAACCATTGTCTTGTTTTTCCTAGGATGGTCAACACCCGCAGCAACCCTGCTGCCCCGGAGCAGGGGGAAGCCAGTGCAGCTAGGGGTGAAAATCTGCCTCACCCGCCTTCTCTGGCCGAAGTTATGCTGGAGGCAAAAAGAAACAAGCGTGAGACTAACCGCTTGCTGGAGCGGATTGAGCAGAACACTGCACGTCATCAGCGAAATGACTTGGTGTCAATCAATGACTTTATCAAGTTGTACCCACCAAAGTTTAATCATTCCATCGAGCCCCTCGACACGGATGACTGGCTTCGCATCATCACCCACAAGCTACGTTCTGCCAACGTAGCCGAAGCTGATAAGGTTACCTATGCTTCCTATCACCTCGAAGGCCCTGCTAGCCTTTGGTGGGAAAACTTTGAGGCTATGCGCCCGGTCGGCCAAATCACTACTTGCGCTGAATTCAGTGAGGCTTTCCGTGAGCATCACATCCCGGAAGGTCTCATGGATCGTAAGAGGGAAGAGTTCTGCAATTTCACCCAAGGCAGACTGACTGTGGATGCTTATAGTCGTGAGTTTGGAAATCTGGCACGTTATGCTCCTGAAGAGGTATCCACCGATGCTAAGAAGCAGGCAAGGTTCCGCAAGGGACTTAGCCCCGAGCTTCGCCGCGATCTTCGTCTGCACGAGTGCACCTCCTTCCAGAAGTTGGTCAATAAAGCCATCAGTGCTGAGACAGGCCAGACTGACTATGACGCTTCACGCAAGCACTCCCGTGATTTTGGTTCTTCATCCGGCTCTGGATCTCAGAAGCGCCGGGTGTGGATTCCAAGCACAGCGCTGCCACCCAGGTTCATTCCGAGGCCATCCTTTGAGGCGCCTCGCCCCAACCAGCAGTTTGCACCGCCTAAGCCTATGGTGGCCTCACTGCTAATGCTGCTCCATGCCCCAATGTTGTGACATGTTTCAAGTGTGGAGAGCCGGGTCACTACAGTCGAGAGTGTCCCCAGAACAACAACCCCAACCAGTCTGTAAAGTTCATTGGCCGTGGTAAGCCAGCGGGAAAGACATTCTACGCCAAGCCAGCCACCACTACACGTGGCCATGTCAACTATGTCTCAGCTGAGAAGGCTCATGATGATCCTAACGCCGTCCTTGGTATGCTCCTTGTTAATTTCCATTCGGCATCTGCTCTTTTCGATACTGGCGCATCTCATTCATTCATATCTGAGAGCTATGCTCGATTGCATAACACGACATTCTCTGACATGCCCACTTCCATGGTAATTCAAACTCTGGGTTCCAAATGGCAAACTTCTAGAGTAAGCCATGGGAATGAAATCCTTGTCGATAGACTTGTCTTCCTTGCATCCTTAATAGCTCTCAAGTCCTCGGACATAAACATCATCTTGGGTATGGACTGGATGTCAGCCCATTATGCTAAGATTGGTTGCTCTACTAGAACTGTTCAACTTACTCACCCATCGGGCAAGACTGTCAATGTCTTAACTCGAGTGGCCAAGCGCCAGCTTTACTCCCTAAATGCCAACCCCTTCCAGACCTTGAAGATATTCCGGTAGTCCGAGACTTCCCGGATGTCTTTCCAGAAGAACTGCCAGGTGTTCCACCTGACAGGGATGTCGAGTTCGTGATAGACCTTGTTCCAGGAACCGTCCCAATTTCTAGAAGACCCTATAAGATGGCACCCTTAGAACTAGACGAGCTTAAAAACCAACTCAATGAGTCCTTGAAAAAGGGTTTCATCCGTCCTAGTTCTTCTCCTTGGGCTTGCCCCGTCCTCTTCGTCAAGAAGAAGGATGGAACGGATCGGATGGTTGTAGATTACCGACCTGTCAACTTGGTCACTATCAAGAACAAGTATCCGCTCCCCAGGATCAACGATCTGTATGACCAGCTCGCTGGATCCTCAGTATTTTCCAAGATGGATTTGAGGTTGGGCTACCATCAAATCAAAATCAAAAACGGGGACATTCCCAAAACGGCCTTTGTTACTCGCTATGGCCAATACGAGTACACCGTTATGTCCTTCGGTTTAACCAATGCCCCAGCCACCTTCTCTCGGTTAATGAACTCGGTCTTCATGGAGTATTTGGATACATTCATCATGGTATACCTCGATGATATACTCATCTACTCCAAGAGCGAGGAAGAACATGCCGAACATCTAAGGCTGGTATTGACGAAACTTCGAGAGCATCGCCTTTATGCCAAATTCTCCAAGTGTGAATTTTGGTTGCCAGAAGTGACCTATCTAGGCCATGTAATCTCTGGTAAGGGTATTGCTGTCAATCCCGAGCGAGTTCAAGTTGTCCTTGATTGGGCTCCACCTGAGACGGTCAAGCAGGAGCTTCCTTGGCTTAGCGAGTTATTGTTGCCGCTTCGTCGAGAATTTCTCCAAGGTTGCTAAACCTCTAACTGAACTCCTCAAGAAATATAAAAAGTTCGAGTGGACCCCACAGTGCGAGTTCAGCTTTCAGGAACTAAAAAGACGCCTGACATCTGCTCCTGTACTGGTACCACCAGATTTTTCCAAGGACTTTATTATCTATTGCAATGCCTCGCGACAAGGACTAGGTTACATACTCATTCAAGATCGTCAGGTAATTGCCTATGCTTCACGGCAATTACACCCACATGAGGAAACTATCCCACACATGATCTAGAGCTTGCAGCGGTAGTCCATGCACTTAAAACTTGGCGACATTACCTTCTCGGTAATCGTTGCGAGATCTTCACTGATCACCAAAGTCTGAAATATATCTTCACCCAACTGGATTTGAATCTCAGGCAAAGACGTTGGGTCGAGTTGATCTCGGATTACGACTTAGGGATAACTTACACCCCGGGCAAAGCCAATGTCATGGCTGATGCGCTAAGTCGTAAATCTTGTTGTAACAACCTAATGTTATAACAAAGTCAACCACTTCTCCACGAGGAATTTCGTAAGCTTAACCTTCACATTGTTCCTCAAGGATTCCTATCCACCCTGGTGGCAAAACCTACCCTTACGGATCAGATCATCAAGGCACAGAAGGTAGATCCGGGAATCTCCCGTATTAAGAGAAACATTAAGAAAGGAGTCATGAATTGTTTCTCCGTTGATGATCAAGGTGTCGTATACTTTGGAAACCATTTAGTGGTTCCCAAAGCACGAAACCTGAGGCGGCTGATCCTTAAGGAAGCTCATGAATCGCCTCTCGCCATTCATCCCGGTAGTACTAAAATGTATCAAGACCTACGCCAGAGGTTTTGGTGGACTAGGATGAAGAGAGAAATTGCTCAATACATTGCTAGTTGCAACGTCTGTCGTCGTGTTCAAGCAGAACATCAACGGCCTGCTGGCACCCTTCAACCTTTGGCTATTCCTGAATGGAAATGGGATAAAATCAGTATGGATTTCATTACTGGGTTTCCCAGGACCAAGAGAGGGAATAATGCTATCTTCG
This sequence comes from Triticum dicoccoides, assembly GCF_002162155.2. Lineage (NCBI taxonomy): Eukaryota > Viridiplantae > Streptophyta > Magnoliopsida > Poales > Poaceae > Triticum > Triticum dicoccoides. The sequence goes on from NC_041380.1 coordinate 139,717,923, forward strand.
TCGTGATCGATCGTCTTTCCAAAGTAGCCCATTTCCTACCTGTTCGTGAGAGTATCACCGCTAGCCAGCTAGCTGACCTATACATCTCCCGAATAGTGTCTCTTCATGGTGTCCCATTGGAAATTTACTCAGACCGTGGGAGTCTCTTCACCTCTCGATTTTGGGAAAGTTTCCAAAATGCTATGGGAACTCGTCTCTCATTTAGCACCGCCTTCCACCCCCAATCAAGTGGTCAAGTAGAGCGAGTAAATCAAATCCTGGAGGATATGCTCCGAGCTTCTGTCATCTCATTCGAAATGGATTGGGAGAAATGCCTTCCATTCGCGGAGTTCGCTTATAACAATAGTTATCAAGCTAGCTTGGGCAAAGCTCCTTTCGAAGTTCTCTATGGACGAAAATGTCGAACGCCTCTTAATTGGTCAGAAACCGGGGAAAGACAATTCTTTGGCCCAGATATGATTCAGGAAGCAGAAGAGCAGGTTCATGTTATTCGTGAGAAATTGAAAACAACCCAATCTCGTCAAAAGAGCCAATATGACCGTAAACATAAGCTCATGACTTATGAAGTCGGCGAGAAGGCTTACCTTCGGGTTACTCCGTTAAAGGGAACCCATCGTTTCAGTATCGAAGGCAAATTGGCTCCTCGTTACATTGGACCCTTTTGCATTCTTGCCAAACGAGGAGAAGTTGCCTACCAATTGGAACTACCTCCGCATCTTTCCAGAGTTCACGATGTCTTCCACGTTTCTCAACTCAGGCGTTGCTTCGCGGATCCTATCCGTGGAGTGGACCATGAAACGCTTGATCTACAAGATAACCTCTCATATCGAGAATATCCCGTTCGTATCCTTGATCAAGCCGAGCGTACCACTCGACGCCATAACATCAAGTTTCTTAAGGTTCAATGGTCACACCACTCTGAAAAAGAAGCCACTTGGGAAAGGGAGGATCGTCTTCGATTTGAGTACCCCACCTTCTTCCCAATGGATCCTAAATCTCGGGACGAGATTATTTTGAGTGGGGGTGAGTTGTCACACCCTAGCTAGTTCATGCATTAGAGTGTTGCATCATGTTTATCTTCCCAAAAAACTGAAATGGGGATGACAGAACCCCCAGCACCCACTGGAACAACTAGGGTTTACTAAAAACTTTTTCAATGAACCTGAAATGCCCTTCTAAAAAGTCCACCCTTTTTGCTTTGGGTTAAAACCTTTGACAAAAATGGTGCACACTTTTCTAGGACATCATAAGGTCATTGGATTAATTCATTACTAATTTCATTTGGGCAATTTAAATCCTATAAATATTTTAAAATGCCCAAATAATCCTGAAAGTAATTTTAGGCTGTTGAGAATATTTTCAAATGTGCCTCTGAATATTTTCAGGGTTTTCCTAAATGAAATAGTATTTTTACTATTTCAAAACACAAAATAGAATAAATAAAAAACAGAAAAAAGAGAGAGAAAGGAAACTAACCTGACAAAGACACCAGCCGGCCCACCTGGTGGCCCAACACTGTGCTGGCCCGCGCCAGCCAGCTGCTTCGTCCCCGCCAGGCAGGCAGGGAGGTGACGCCGGCGAGCGTGAGCTCGCCAGCGCGTCAGCTGCTTGCCTCCCTCACCCCTGGCCACCTGGGCGAGCTCCACATCATCGCCCCGACCCCGCAGACACCTCGCTCACTCCTCTGCCTCTCTCCCTCGCCCTCTCCCACCATGGCCGACGCCCCTGCCGCCGCACCGTCGACGCAGCCGCGTCCGTCGTCGTCCCCGCGCCGCGTCACCGTGTCCATGAGCTCCGCCGTCGTCGACTACGTCGAGCAGGCTGGGCCCCGAGCGCTCGCCCGCTCTGGAGTCGCCCTGACCCCGTCTTCCCCAACTCCGGCCACCGGAGATCCCATTCGCCTTCACCGCAGCACCAGCTCGTCCCCGACCTCGCTGTCTGCCTCGACGTGACTCCCGTGAGCTTAGCTACCTCCCCATCCTCTCCATTTGCTTTCTCGAGCACCGCATCGACCGCACCAAACTCGGCCGCACCCACCGCCGCCACCGCATGTCGCCGTCGTGGCCACAGCCACGTTAGCTCACAACCGAGCACATCATCACCTTCACCACACTCACAGGAGCCCGTAGCACCCCCGCATGCTCCTCGCCGTGCCTCCTAGCGGCTAGTTCGACCTCGCCCGAACTCCGGCAGCCGCAACGCTCGTCGCCGGCGTCGTTTCCGGCGACCCTAAGCCCAACCTTTGCCACCACTCGACGCGGCTTGCTCCCAGCTACGCGTAGGAGGTCTCCGCCGTCCATTTGGTCGTCGGAGTGCAAAACCCGCACTGCCCCGCCGCGTCTGGCATCGCCGGCGGCTAAACGCCGGCGGGTTTGACTCCGCTGACCCAGTTTGACCCCCCCAGGGTCACTGATGTGTGGGCCGTGCCCCTGTTTAATTCAGAATTAGATTAGTTAACGCTAATTGCTTTAGTTAATAGGTTGACTCACTGACATGTGGGCCCAGGCCCTAACTAACCTAGTTTAGTGCTAACGTAACACTAACTAACTCTGTTAGTTAGTTGTTACACTGACAGACGGGGCCCACCGGTCATGTTTGACTTGGGCTGGCGCCTTTGACTTGCTGACATCACCCTGATGCAATGCTGACGCAATAACTAAATTACTGGAATTATTCTTATACAGGAAATTCCAGAAAATATTACAAACTTCAAAAATTCATAACTTTTAATCTGTAACTCCAAATGCAAAGATTTATATATGAAATTTGATCAGAAAAATTCAATCTTTCCATCTGTAATGGTTTAATGCATGAAAAAACACTTTAACCTTGTTGTTAGGTGAAACAAGCTAATACACTTATAATGCTTAAGAACATAAGCTTCCATTTGAATCTTTGATTCAAATGGACCCAAACCAACTTGTTTCACATTGCATTAGGCAGGACACCTCTTATTGCCATGTCATAGCATGCATCATATTGTTACATATTGCCATGTGATGATTGTGTTCTGTCGTGACTTTCGTGGTAGGTTCTACCTCTGAGGATATTTCCGAGTATCCAGCTAAAGGGCAGTACCCTACTACTACCCCATCAGGCAAGCAGCCCCATTGATCATATCAATACAATCCCATGTTCTTGCTTCTGCTCTCATTTACTGCATTAAGACAACAACGTTTCAAACTGCTGTGTGCTGCGGTAGTTGAACCGTTATCCTCTGCATGACCTGTCATTGCCACGGTAACTAGATGAAACCCACTAGCATGTGTAGGAGTTTATTGAGCCATGTATGTGTTTCCTACCTTGCTATGCCTGCTATGCTTAGAGTTGTGTCAGGTCTGGTTCATCTGCGTGATGGGCTAGAGTGAAATGATTACGTCTGTAATGTGAGGGATGTGTTGAACATGATTTGGTAAAGGTATCGATGAGAGGCCATGTAGGAGTACATGGTGGGTTGTTTCATTGAGGTCGTCCTAAGAACTGAGATCTGTATGTGTGATTCAAGAATCAGTTACTACCATACATTGGGCCCGAAACCAATGGACCCTCTCGGCTTCTTAATCACCTGAGTACTCTATCCAGGAGTTGCAATTAGTTTCTGGTGTTTGTAGGTTATGTATTGGCGGCCGTGCGTAGCACTGACCCTAGGGGTGGGCTATGATGCGGTAGAAACACCGTGGCACGGTGTACCGAGTCACCCGTTTGGTGTCTCGGGAACCCCGTTCACATCGTTCGGGGCCGTATGTGGAAACCTCGGCCGGACTCCCTGCAGATGGAACCTGGATAGGCGATAAACCTGGACTAGAGAATTGAGTGTTTAGGTGTCAGGACCCCGATTCCAAGTCACATCGATCTAGCCGGTAACACCTCATATCACTTTGTGGCCTCACGCATGGTATTCCCACGGGTGTCGCCTTACCATGGCCCAGGACCGTTTGTGCCTTTTGGCTCACATATATGACAGTGTTTCTAGCAACCATATGACAGAGAACCCGGGCCGACATGGCTAGTCGTGAACCCAAAGCGGCACCAACCTATGGGGACATGCATACATGAATCCCATCGAGCATGTCGGTCAGCAGCGTGTGAATCCGGGTTGTAGCACTGGGCTAACAGGACTCCGGGAACCCGGGCTGTAGCAGGCTAGGCAGGACTCCGGATGTCACCGCGTGACATTTCCCTGAAGGGACGGACACTGGAACGAATGAAACACATGCCAGCTAGTCAAGTGTCCTGAGCAGTAGTGGTGGGCTAGCAGGACTCCGGTGAACCGGGCTGTAGCGGACTACTATGGCTCATGGAAGCACTAGACTACATTTCCCCATAAGAGAGGCTGCCAAGGATAAACAACTAGATTGTCGGATCCCACACATACCAAGCATTTCAATCATACACACAATATGCTCGATATGTGTAAATACAACATGGCATCACAACATAACTCTACGACTCAAGTATTTATTCATTAGGCTTTGAGGAGCAAGATATTACAAACATGGGTATCATGACCCAACAATCATAGCATACAAATCAAAGCACATGCGGAAGCTTAACATGTCTGAGTACAGACATCTATAAATGGAAAAGGCTAAGAAGCCTGACTATCTACCAGATCCTGCCGAGGGCACAAGATCGTAGCTGAGGTATCAAGCTAAACGTCTAAGTCCACGCGAAAATACTAGCGATACTGAAGTCTCTCTGCAAAACATAAATTAAGCAAACGTGAGTACAAAAGTACTCAGCAAGACTTACACCAGAACTAGCTACATATGCATCGGTATCAACAAAGGGGGTGGTGGAGTTTAACTCAGCAAGCCAGCTTTGACTCGATGGCTATCTTAAACTACGACTGCAAGTAACTCTTTTGAGGTGGCGCACACGAGTCCACATATTCACCAATCAATACACCACTATGGATCTGCTCCCGTCTACCTATGAGAACGCCATCCATATCACTCACGCTTATCTTGCACATTTTAGAGTATCCACTTTCACTTGTCTATGAACTGTTATAGGCAACCCAGAAGTCCTTTACCACGGACGCGGCTATTCAAATAGTTTTATACCCTGCAGGGGTGTACTTCATCACACATGTTTCCACCACTTAGCGTCTGCACATGACATGTGCTCGACAGACTTCAAGCAAAAGCCGACGTGGGTGTAGACCACGACCTGACTAACCGCACAAGTTCCTAGTCCAGGTTTATCGCCTATTCGGGTTCCATCCGCAAGGAAATCCGGCCGGGTGTCCTCAACGGCCCCAAACGATGTGTACAGGGTCCCGAGACGCCAAACGGGCGCCCGGCATACCTGGCCACGGTGTATCTACCGCATCATAGCTGACCCCTAGGGTCAGCGCTACGCACGGCCGCCAACACATAACCTATAAACACCAGAAACTAGTTGCAACTCCTGGACAAAGGACGAGAGGGGTCAGTAAGTCGAGCGGGGTCATATTTCAGGGCCCAATGTGTGGTAGTAGCTGGTTCATCGATCAAAAACATAGAACTCAGTTCCTAAGGATGGCTTCAATGAAACAACCCACCATGTACTCCTACATGGCCTCTCATCGATACCTTTACCAAATCATGTTCACACACTTAGCTCTCAACAGTAGGACATGTTCACACACCTCTGATTCATCCCCGGTGAATCAGACCTGACACCACTCTATGCAATAGCAGGCATGACAAACAAGCATGAATGAGTAGGCACGTCAGGGCTCAAACAACTCCTACTCATGCTAGTGGGTTTCATCTATTTACTGTGGCAATGACAGGTCATGCAGAGGAAAGGGGTTCAATTACCGCAGCATGTAACAGTTGAATCGTTGTTGTCCTAATGCAGTAAAAGAGAGCAGGAGCGAGAGAGTGGGATTGTATCAGAATGAACAAGGGGGTTTTGCTTTCCTAACACTTCCGAAGATAGTATAGTTCTCCATCGGTGTCATCGATCACATCATCGGAGGAACGTCTACTAAGAGGGGACAATTACTGGCAACAGAGAGGAAACACAATCAATGCAATGCAACAATAAGATGCATGAATGTGACATGGCAATATGCTGTGATTTGAGCTAATGCAGCTAGCAATGATTTAAATGGAGTTGGTTTGAACACTAGATTCAAATTTGAACTCCACATGAGGCATTTCAAATACCATTGATTCAAATTGTCATATATAGTGGATGTAGGTTGTTCAAACATGCATGAGAATGCCATAAAAAGATTCTTCATATTTTTCTGATAATTTTTCCTATATAAATTATTTCATTTGGAGTTACGGTTGAATTTCTATGATTTTTGGAAGTTTAGGGCATTTTCTGGAATTTTCTGAATAAGAATAAATCCCAAAAATGAGTTATTGCGTCAGCACTGCGTCATTGTGACATCAGCTGGTCAACATCGCCTAACCAGAGTCAAACCTGACAGTGGGACCCATATGTCATCCACTCAGCTAATTAATATAATTAATTATCCTTAATTTAAACCTAACTAAAATGTTAGTGGGGCCGGGGCTGTAATGCCCTTGATGCGGCTATATCTCCTACGTGTCGAAGCACGACTTAGAGGCATAACCGCATGGAAAGCAATGTCACAAGTAAGGTAATCTTCACAACAACCCATGTAAATAGATAAAAGGGGAAAATGTACATAGTTGGCTTACACTCGCCACGTCACACAAATACATGAATAACATTACAATCATCCAATACACTCATGGTCAGACTATGGTACCAAAATAATGATCAACCCCCACATGCGACACAGTCCCCGATCGTCCCAACTGGGCACCACTACTGATCATCTAGGAAAGACACATAGTAACGACGAGAGTCTTCATCGAACTCCCACTTGAGCTCAAGCGCATCATCTGGAACGGTATCATCGGTCCCTGCATATGGTTTTGGAAGTAAACTGTCAGTCACGGGGACTCAGCAATCTCGCACCCTTGCGATCAAGACTATTTAAGCTTATAGGACAGGCAAGGTATGATGTGGAGCTGCAGCACGCGACTAGCATATATGGTGGCTAACCTGTTCGCAAAAGAGAGCGAGAAGAGAAGGCAAAAGCACGGTCGAACAACTATGATCAAGAAGTGATCCTAGAACAACCTATGTCAAGCATTACTCCAACACCGTGTTCACTTCCTGGACTCCACCGAGAAGAGACCATCACAGTTACACACGCGGTTGATTCATTTTAATTAAGTTAAGTTTCATGTTTTCTACAACCGGACATTAACAAATTCCCATCTGCCCATAACCGCGGGCACGGCTTTCGAAAGTTCAAATCCCTGCAGGGGTGTCCCAACTTAGCCCATCACAAGCTCTCACGGTCAACGAAGGATATTCCTTCTCCCGAGACATTCCGATCAGACTCGACATCCCGGTTACAAGACATCCTCGACAATGGTAAAACAAGTCCAGCAACACCGCCCGAATGTGCCGACAAATCCCGATAGGAGTTGCACGTATCTCGTTCTCAGGGCACACTCAGATTGTCCAAACTTCCGGTAGGCCAGCCCAGAGTTGCCCCTGGTGGCCACCGGCGGCTGACGAGGTGGACCAGCACTCAGAGGAGCACTGGCCCGGGGGGGGGGGGTTTAAATAAAGATGACCCTCAGGCTCTGGAAACCCAAGGGAAAAAGAGGCTAGGTGGAAAATGGTAAAACCAAGGTTGGGCATTGCTGGAGGAGTTTTATTCAAGGCGAACTATCAAGGGGTTCCCATTATAACCCAACCGCGTAAGGAACGCAAAATCCGGGAACATAACACCGATATGACGGAAACTAGGGCGGCAAGAATGGAACAAAACACTAGGCATAAGGCCGAGCCTTCCACCCTTTACCAAGTATATAGATGCATTAAGATAAGCAAGATAATATAGTGATATCCCAACAATAAACAATGGCCCAACAAGGAATGATCTCCAATCTTCACCTGCAACTAGCAACGCTATAAGAGAGGCTGAGCAAAGCAGTAACATAGCCAATCAACGGTTTGCTAGGACATGGTGGGTTAGAGGTTTGACATGGCAATTTGGGAGGCATGATAAGCAAGTGGTAGGCATCGTAGCATAGGAATAGCAAAAGAGCGAGCATCTAGCAAGCAAAGATATAAGTGATTTCGAGGGTATGGTCATCTTGCCTGCAAAGTTGTCAGAGTTGACTTGATCCTCGTCAGCGAACTCAACGGGCTCCTCGTTTGCGAACTTGTCTCCCGGCTCTACCCAAACAAGAACAACAAGCAAACGGAACATAATCAACCATGTGCAATGCTCAAACAACATGATGCAAATATGGTATGATATGCGGGATGCGATATGTGATGCATATGCAAGATTTGACAAGGAATGATTGAACCTGGCCTCAACTTGGAAATCCAAGAGTTCCACTGGAAAGGTGAGGTGATTTCGGTTGAAATCGATATAAAGATCACCGGAATCAGATGCATGATTTGGAAATGTCAAGCAAAATAAATATGGCACCGGTCTGCGATAATCAGCAAGTGACCAACTAAATGCATCAAGATAAATATGCTACAGCACTCAAACATGACAACAAAATACATGGCAGGGATCCACTCATGAAGCTTGAAAAAAGATGAACACTGAGCTACGGCTAATTCATCCATTAACAGGTTCAAACAAGCATGGAAATAGTGCAAATGATAACAGGTTTCAGACTTAGTGAAATTAACACAAGTCTGGAATTTATCATCAGGAAGCACACTTTAGAGCATGAAAACTACATGCTACAAGAACTTAACATGGCAAAGCAAGGCATGGCATGAAGCTACTCAAAGCACTTAACAAAAGTCCCTTAGTTATCTTGAGCCAAAAGGGATCAGAAAATACAATGGCAAGCATGTGAACATGGCAAAAACATAAACACATTCAGACTTAGTGAAAAACTAGAGCATGCAAATCAGTTAACGAGTAGGCATGTTTACGAGCTCGATGCACTCACTACAGAGCATGGCATGACAAACTAAGCATACACCCATCAAGAATACATGGCATAGAAGCTAGAAATTACAAGAACAACAACATAGCATGCACGGATCAATAGCAACATCCTCGGCAAAATCGCTAAACATGTCAACAATCTGCCAGGATTCACTTTATAGCAAAAGTAGAGCTCGATTGACTCAAGCTAGGGTGCTCCATAAATGCAAACAAAGACATGGATGGATAGAGCACCACAATGTTAACAAAACATCCTTACTGATCATCCTCAGAAGAGGCACGAATCACTAGGAAACAACATTAACATATGGCATAACGACAAAATCAGGAGAAGGACTTAGTGAAATTCTAAGTCCCTGAAATCAGCATTACCGATTACGCTACTTTGCAAGCTTGTGCTAGTCACCACAAATATCACAAAAATACATGGTAAGCACCTCTGTAAAGATGGCATGGCATATAACAAAACACATGTAGAGCTCAGGAGCATAGCATGCACATGTTAATCATGGCAAAAATGACAAATAGCTATTTGCTGAAACAGATCTGCCAAATTCATCACATAGCCCTCTTCCAACAGCATTTCGGGCATCAAGATGAGCTCAAATAAAAATGATGCAATGAGATGAAATGATGTACTCATCGAGACGAACATTTTGATATGCTACACGCATGAATAGGAGCTACGGATGCAGAGATACGACATGATGAAGATTGCAAAAAAAATAAGGGGAGGGGAAAGTCAACCCTAGTTTTTTTGGATCTGAGATCTGGCGCGGCACTGTAGCGGGAGGGAGTCGCCGGAGTTAATGGACGCGGCGGCCGGCGTCGACGAGGTTCGCCGGAGAGGGAGCTTGCAGGGGCGGTGCTGGTCGGCGGGGAGTTGCCGGACTCGGGCGGCGCGCGCTCCGGCGCGGTGGCGGAGCTTGGGGAGGCACGAAGGCGAACCGGAGATGGCGGCGGCGATCGCCGGCATGAGGAGGCGCGGCGGCCGGAGGAAGTGCGGCGGAGGGCGGCGGGTGGCTCGAAGCTCCTCAGGCGCGGGCGGCGCCGAGGAAGAGGAGACGAGGCCCGGTCGCGGCGCGGAGAGGGCCCGCCCTGGGCTGCGGCGGGCCACGGCGGAGGAGGCCGGCCGGGGACACGTGGCAGGATGCCACTGGAGCGGAATGGCGGCGCGGTCAGGTCAGACATGTCTGGCCTGACGGACTTCGTTCAGCGGCGCGAGGAGGGGGAAGGATCTAGGGTTAGGGGTGTTTTGACCCGAAAATTTCGGGGAAGACCTAGTTTTATAGGTAGGAGGAGCTAGGAGGCTCCAAATTGAGCACGGTTTTCGGCCACGCGATCGTGATCGAACACTCTAGATGATGGAAGGGTTTTTGGTGGGTTTTGGGCCAAATTGGAAGGGTGTTGGGCTGCAACACAAACGAGGCCTTCTCGGTCCCTCGGTTAACCGTTGGAGTATCAAACGAAGTCCAAATGGCACGAAACTTGACAGGTGGTCTACTGGTAGTAAACCAAGGCCGCATGACAAGTCTCAGTCCAATCTGGAAATGTTTAACCCCCACATGCGAAAAGAGGTAGAAAGGACCACCGGAGGAGATAGGAGCGCCGGAATGCAAAACGGACAACGGAGAAAATGCTCGGATGCATGAGACGAACACGTATGCGAATGCAATGCACATGATGACATGATATGAGATGCATGACAAAGGCAACAACACACGAAGACAAAAACCCGACACCAAGGGAAATAAAATAACTTAGGCCGGAAACGGCAAGAGTTGGAGTACAAATAAGGTAAATTACATCCGGGGTGTTACAAGGGCCCACATGTCAATGACCCAGGATTAGATTAGCAGGTTCATTAGCTTGATTAACTTGTGGTTAGGCCGGAGTTTAGCCGGCAGCGACAGCACGCACGGCAGAGGATCACCAGAATTCCTCCTCCGGTGGCCTAAAGCGCGGCGGAGGGCATCTACGCGTTGCTCGTGCTCGTCCGCATCGAGCAGTGGAAGCAGCACTGGCTAGGGCGGCCCGTAGCAATGGCAACGGCGACAAGTGCGGTGGCCGAAGCTCGGGCGTGAGCGCGGGTAGTGCTGCAGTGCGCGAGCTAGCGAGCTGAGGCGCTAGCAGGGGCCTACACGATGCGGTGAGTGGGTTGGATGCGTCGGGCGGACCATTTGGTCGCCGGAGTTGCGTCGGCGGCGAGCGCAGGCGCCGGCGGGTTCGGGCATAGGCGGTCCGGTGGCTACGAAGGCCTACAGGGAATAAGAGAGGGATGGGCAGGGTCAGAGGCTCACGGCGAGTTGGACGAGGAGGTCAGCGAGCTCGGAGACGGTACGGAGCAGTCGGGGCGGCAAGGGGGATCTCCGGCGACCGGCGAGGAAGAAGATGATATTGGCGGCATCACAGGGCGACCCAGCTCCTGTGACTCGTTGAAGAAGATGAGGACGACGTGGCAGAGCTCTCGGACGCGTCAGGGGAGCAAGGGGGTGGCTGTGGCCGCGCGAGCGCTGGTCGGCGGTGACGGCTTCGCTCGGGTGAGCTAAAGGGAGAGAGCCAGGGGAGGGAAGAGAGGGCGGAGAGTGAGGGAGAGGGGACAGGGGTTCGGGGCATCTCCGTGGCGTGTCTAGAAGGGTCCGGGGAAGCAGGAGGTGGCCAGAGCAGCGTCGGCGCTTGCCACGCACCTGGTTGTCCTCCTGGCAGAGGAGGAAGATGACAATGGGGCGCTGGTTGGCTGGGCAGCCGGCTGGGCTGCCAGCAGGCTACAGTTGCGGGCCGCAGGTGGGTGGAGGTAAGTCCTTCTGCTCTGTTTTATATTTTCTATTTGTTTTCTATTTTCTGTAATTTGTTTTTGATTTAATTTTCAAACTAAATAAAATTTACTGCTTCTGATAAATATTGTGTGGGCTAGTTGAGCTATTCCAGAGCCCCACACAAATTTATAGAATTATTGGACTTATTTTAAATATATAGCAAATATAAATCCAATGCAAATAGTTGTTGCATTAACTCCAAATGCCCAACATAAATATTTATGAGCTCCTAAAAATATTGGTTTTAATTTTACCTCTGGCCAATATTTTCAGGGAGAAACATGAACATTTTCTTGGACCTATATGAAGAAATTTTTATCTTGGTCATTTTCAGAAATGATTTCTGAGGCTTTCACAAGTCCCCATTTCAAACTCATTGAAATTTAAACATGATGCACACATGACTAGCTAGTCTAGGTCATACCAGAACTAGGGATGTGACAACTCACCCCCACTAAACAAGAATCTCGTCCCGAAATTCAAGTGTAGGGTAAGATGGAAGCGGAAAACGCAAACTAACACAATCTTCACGATCCAGGGTGCACTTCATAAGATTTTGATTCAATCACCCTCATTGTCTCGAAGTATTGCTCTGAGAACTCCAACTAACATGACAACGAGAGGAAAGGGAAAACTCTAAAATGATCGATCTTCTCAAAGATCAAACAACTTAGGATCAACTCACGGGGTGAGTCATACCAACATATCTCGAGCTGAGACACGAAGCAGATATCTAGAGGAATGGAGTGGAATAGATGACGGAGGTTCGATTTGGTGGGCAATAATTCCACGCTTAGAAAGATGGTGGATGGTGTCAAGGTGGCGAGGAAGTAATTGCCATGATCCTGTAATGGGGCACCTTGGGAAAAGTGACTCGTTGGATTGTTCCCTTAAGTGGAAAAAAGGATTACTTTTGATATCCAGATCATTGAAACTCTTTGTACCAACCTAAGGCAATCACAATCGATCGTTTGGCGGAGTTCGAAAGGATGGCATACCGAGACTAGAATGGATGACGTGGACTACCTTGTTGAAGACAACACAATGGATGTTTTTTGCTTATCATCTGGAATGGATGGGACCCATGGTAGGACCACTTCTGAAGATGATCCTGAACAACAATTGCTGAGAAGGGCAGTCCATGGGAGATTGACAGAAGGCAGTGCAAGCTGGGAACAAAATGCAAATGTCGGGAATGTTCCAACCATCATATCTGCCTGAGATTCAGATCTGGTTAGAAACAGGATACTCCAGACTCACATGTCTGAAAAGAAGAGTTTTAACACAAGTCGACGAGATAACATTGCGAAACTCTCGGGAGATGAACTAAGATAGCAAGCTCCAAAACATGAGCAGGTTTTGCTACACACCTGTGAACACACTGTCCTAGACAAGCATGACCACGTGGCAGTCTTATAATAAAACACTACCGAGTTCAGGTGGGGAACCATAATCGAGGATATTGAGGTCCTTGCATAAGGCATGCTCTTAAGAAGGAACTTCCTTTCCTTAAACCAATCAATCAGTGGCTTGGTGTGCTAGGGGATACATATGGAATAAAGATGATCAATCTATCAGACCATAGAATACTTCGCACATGCATGGCTGACTTGGGATGATTCCACAGGAAGCAAAACAAACTTTCTCGAATTCACGGCGGCAGCTTACATCAAATGCACATGAATCAAAGGAGGTCACTTCTTTCATCCAAACATATACTTCATGAACGGGGCATGAAGAAAATGTTTACACAAATTTCCAGCACTAGCTGGATGTTCAACACAAATCATGGAGGAGAAAAAATGTTGTTGATGGGCTCAATAGCAACTCATCGGAATTTCCATATCACTGGACTTCCACCATTATGTGAACAATGCGATAGTATTGGTCAGACCAAAAGATGTAATGGTGTATGCTCGAGGAGTCAACCACGAGTAGACAACATTACGAATATCGTTGGTTCTGATCTGGTTTGAGGATAGCCCACACTCAAATCAAGGTTGGACAAGACAACAGATCCAACAACCGATCACGAGGAACAATCGATGAAGATATCATCTTTCTTCAACTAACACACAAACACAAGGATATCCCTTTGGAATGAACTAAGTTGGGCTAGCTTTTATCTTCCAACTCTCCAAGTTGTTGTTTAGCTTAACCAACTAGTTCAGGGTATCCAACACAGAATCTTGGAGAATGGGTGGTTTGGAGGAAACCAATATGATCACAAACTCAACATAGCGGTCAGGTGACAACCTGGTGGTACTTCCAAGAAGATATTTGGAAAATCACGATCCACCGACATGTTATTAAGATCGAGAACAATCTTGCTGTTGAGGGCAAGACGATGTGACCAGGAGAGTGATGGATTACACAATCCTAACTCATTGATCGAAGGGTGCACCAGAAATATGGACAAGGTAGCACGACCAATCCTAGTATAGTGATTCGATAACCAACACACTAAGAATGATATTAATGTCCATTAACTACCATGAAACACGGTTGCTAGGAGTATTGGTTTCACACATCATGGTTCACTTGTCGGCATTCCGGTTGCGACAACACGGAACCGAGGAATGAAAAATGATGGTGAGAAGTATCACTGCGTCAAGAATTCATGAGAGATGGTGCAATTCTCATGACAATCCTGACATAAAGGGGGTAATACTCCAGGGTAGAACAGAGCAAAAGCTGGATGGGAATTTGATCTGCAGAATACAATTGCTTTGACCCAATCCTAGATATGGATAAGGTATTGGAGTTTGTTTCTCCTAGTCATTCTGAAATAGAAGGGCTTGACGGACCACAAGAATAATAAGCATCGATAACACGGATGCACAATTACTCCTGACTATCAATTGATAGATGATGGTCAGAATACAAATGAAGAGGGACAACTCAAGGGAACATATATCTTTCTGAGTTGTGGATGCATAGATTAACATGTCGAACCTAAGTTCAACAGGTTTCTTCCAGATAACCCATGCAGAAGGGTAGAACTGGCAGATTCACAATGCAGAATGGAGAACTCGTCAAGAGCACTCTTATTGTGATATTTTGGTTCAAAGGAACTCCTGCCAAGGATGGTTCATGGTATATGGAAGAATGATATACCACGGACCTCGAAGACTATCACAAAGGTTACTAGTATCCTAAAGGTACGAGCAACACTATCAACACGAGGTAAGTAGAGTGAATCTTAGGTCAAGAACCCAGGAGTAGAATACCTACTACTAAATGGCATCATGGGATGCTTTCGAGAATGGTGGCCAGAATCATCACTCCGGGAACACAAAACATGGCTAGTTTACTAGGTAATCTTCTAAGACACCTAGGGTCGTAATAATAACTCCAACATATATGTCGAGGAAATAGAATACCTCAACTCAGCCATTAGTGTGATTAACCTGGCCTAAAAGAACAACAAAACCAGAGGGAAGGGATTTTGCAAATGCATCAGATGGTTTCGAAACATGGGATGACTCGAATAGCATAACAACTATAAAATGCTCAAAAGATATGAGACATCATGCAAAATGGTGGCATAACCACTCAATAACATCATATCGAGGTGCTGAGATCAACTGTCAACACATAGAAGTAGTAGAAACTAAACTGGGCTTAAATCCATCAATCCTATAAGTCTCTATCATAGTAACTCGTCATCCTGATAGATAGATGAGAAGGCCTAGTTCTTAATCCCCGTAGAAGAGAAGAGGATGACTCAGATCAGAAGGGCATAAGGTATAAGGATTAAAAAGAGCCTTACGTTCCCTTCCACAATCAATTCCCTTATATAACTAAAGCATTTCTAGACTCAACTTCGACCAGTTTGGCTTGGTAATCCTACAGGCAGTCAGGCTCTGATACCAACGCTGTCAGGACCCCGATTCCAAGTCACATCGATCTAGCCGGTA
Organism: Triticum dicoccoides; assembly: GCF_002162155.2. NCBI lineage: Eukaryota > Viridiplantae > Streptophyta > Magnoliopsida > Poales > Poaceae > Triticum > Triticum dicoccoides. Next base: position 139,733,627 of record NC_041380.1, read on the forward strand.
ACACCTCATATCACTTTGTGGCCTCACGCACGGTATTCCCACGGGTGTCGCCTTACCATGGCCCGGGACCGTTTGCGCCTTTTGGCTCACGTATATGATAGTGTTGCTAGCATCCATATGACAGAGAACCTGGGCCGACATGGCTAGTCGTGAACCCAAAGCGGCACCGACCTATGGAGACAGGCATACATGAATCACATCGAGCATGTCGGTCAGCAACGTGTGAATCCGGGCTGTAGCACTGGGCTAACGGGACTTCGGGAACCCGTGCTGTAGCAGGCTAGGAAGGACTCCGGATGTCACCGCGTGACATTTCCCCGAAGGGATGGACACAGGAATGAAGTGAAACACATGCCGGCCAGTCAAGTGTCTTGAGCAGTAGTGCTGGGCTGGCAGGACTCCGGTGAACCGGGATGTAGTGAACTACTATGGCTCATGGAAGCACTAGAATACATTTCCCCATAAGAGAGGCTGCCAAGGATAAACAACTAGATTGTCCGATCCCACACATACCAAGAATTTCAATCATACACACAATATGCTCGATATGTGTAAATACAACATGGCATCACAACATAACTCTACGACTGAAGTATTTATTCATTAGGCTCCGAGGAGCGAGATATTACAAACATGGGTCTCATGACCCAACAATCATAGCATACAAATCAAAGCACATGCGGAAGCTTAACATGTCTGAGTACAGACATCTAGAATGGAAAAGGCTAAGAAGCCTGACTATCTACCTGATCCTGGCACAAGATCGTAGCTGAGGTATCAAGCTAAACGTCGAAGTCCACGTGAAACTACTAGCGAGACTGAAGTCTCTCTGCAAAACATAAATTAAGCAAACGTGAGTAAAAAAGTACTCAGCAATACTTACATCAGAACTAGTTACATATGCATCGGTATCAACAAAGGGGGGTGGTGCAGTTTAACTGCGGCAAGCCAGCTTTGACTCGGTGGCTATCTTAAACTACGACTGCAAGTAACTCTTTTGAGGTGGCGCACACGAGTCCAGATATTCACCAATCAATACACCACTATGGATCCGCTCCCGTCTACCTACGAGAACGCCATCCATAGCACCCACGCTTATCTTGCGCATTTTAGAGTATCCACTTTCACTTGTCTATGAACTGTTATATGCAACCCAGAAGTCCTTTACCGCGGACGCGGCTATTCGAATAGTTATATACCCTGCAGGGGTGTACTTCGTCACACATGTTTCCACCACTTAGCGTCTGCACACGACATGTGCTCGGCAGACTTCAAGCGAAAGCCGACGTGGGTGTAGACCACGACCTGACTAACCGCACAAGTCTCAAGTCCAGGTTTATCGCCTATTCGGGTTCCATCCGCAAGGAAATCCGGCCGGGGTGTCCTCAACAGCCTCAAACGATGTGTACAGGGTCCCGAGACGCCAAACGGGCGCCCGACATACCCGGCCATGGTGTATCTACCGCATCATAGCCCACCCCTAGGGTCAGCACTACGCACGACCGCCAACACATAACCTATAAACACCAGAAACTAGTTGCAACTCCTGGACAGAGGACGAGAGGGGTGAGTAAGTCGAGCGGGGTCATATTTCAGGGCCCAATGTGTGGTAGTAGCTGGTTCATGGATCACAAACACAGAACTCAGTTCCTAAGGACGGCTTCAATGAAACAACCCACCATGTACTCCTACATGGCCTCTCATCGATACCTTTACCAAATCATGTTCACACACTTAGCTCTCAACAGTAGGACATGTTCACACACCTCCGATTCATTCCCGATGAATCAGACCCGACACCACTCTATGCAATAGCAGGCATCAAAAACAAGCATGAATGAGTAGGCACATCAGGGCTCAAACAACTCCTACTCATGCTAGTGGGTTTCATCTATTTATTGTGGCAATGACAGGTCATGCAGAGGAAAGGGGTTCAATTACCGCAGCATGTAACAGTCGAATCGTTGTTGTCCTAATGCAGTAAAAGAGAGCAGGAGCGAGAGAGTGGGATTGTATCAGAATGAACAAGGGGGTTTTGCTTGCCTGACACTTCCGAAGATAGTATAGTTCACCATCGGTGTCATCGATCACATCATGAAAGTGCAACTATCCCTAGGTGGTTTTGGTAATTCATAACAACATATAGCTCATTGAGCTAATTCTATTCCAAGATGATTATTTTAGGAAAGCTCAATGATTGGCATGGCATGGATGTGAAAGTGGAACCCTCAAAATGCTAAGGACAAAGGATTGGCTCAAGCTCAAAAGCTCAAGACTCTTCATTTTATATTTTAGTGATCCAAGATCACATTGAGTGTTTAGGAAAAGCCAGTACTATCAAGGAGGGATGAGGTGTTTCTTAATGAGCCTCTTGCTTCATGTGCTTAGTGATATGCTCCAAAACCCTCAACTACTTTCCCATATCCACATATGACCTAAACCCTAAGCCAAACTCGGTCCTACCGATTCTTTCTATCCGGCGCCACCGAGTTTCATTTGTCATAAGCCACTGCCAAACCCTAGCAATTCAGTTCTACCGATAGGGATCTTGGTCTCACTGAGATGGGATTGTAAACTCTCTGTTTCCCTTTCATAACTTTTCGGTCTCACCGAAAGAGCGAATCGGTCCCACCGAGATTGCAATGTAAATTTAGTGTTTCCTTTTTGTAACTTTTCGGTCTCACCGAAAGAGCAAATCGGTCCCACCGAGTTTGCCTGACCAACTCTCTGGTTAGCTAATTACCAAAATTGGTCTCACCGAGTTTGTGTAATCGGTCTCACCGAGATTACCTTATGCCCAAACCCTAACCATATCGGTCCTACCGAGTTGCATGTCAGTCCCACCGAAAATCTCTAACGGTCACTAGGTTTACCTTTTCGGTCCGACCGAGTTTTTTGATTCGGTCCCACCAAGATTGGAAAACTGTGTGTAACAGTTGGATTTTGTGTGGAGGCTATATATACCCCTCCACCTCCTCTTCATTAGTGGAGAGAGCCATCAGAACACATACACAATTCCAACTCATATGTTCTGAGAGAGAACCACCTACTCATGTGTTGAGACCAAGATATTCCATTCCTACCATATGAATCTTGATCTCTAGCCTTCCTCAAGTTGCTTTCCACTCAAATCTTCTTTCCACCAGATCCAAATCCTATGAGAGAGAGTTGAGTGTTGGGGAGACTATCATTTGAAGCACAAGAGCAAGGAGTTCATTACCTACACACCATTTGTTACTTCTTGGAGAGTGGTGTCTCCTAGATTGGCTAGGTGTCACTTGGGAGCCTCCGACAAGATTGTGGAGTTGAACCAAGGAGTTTGTAAGGGCAAGGAGATCGCCTACTTCGTGAAGATCTACCTCTAGTGAGGCAAGTCCTTCGTGGGCGATGGCCATGGTGGGATAGACAAGGTTGCTTCTTCGTGGACCCTTTGTGGGTGGTTGCTTCTTCGTGGACCCTTCGTGGGTGGAGCCCTCCGTGGACTCACGCAACCGTTACCCTTTGTGGGTGGAGCCCTCCGTGGACTCGCGCAACCGTTACCCTTCGTGGGTTTAAGTCTCCATCAACGTGGATGTAGGATAGCACCACCTATCCGAACCACGGGAAAAACATCCGTGTCTCCAATTGCGTTTGAATTCTCCAAACCCTTCCCTTTACATTCTTGCAAGTTGCATGCTTTACTTTCCGCTGCCAATATACTCTTTGCATGCTTGCTTGAATTGTGTGATGATTGCTTGACTTGTCCTACAATAGCTAAAATCTGCCAAGAACTAAAATTGGGAAAAGGTTAAGTTTTTATTTGGTCAAGTAGTCTAATCACCCCCCTCTAGACATACTTTCGATCCTACAAGTGGTATCAGAGCTTTGGTCTCCATTTGCTTTGATCTCCATAGCTTTTGGTGGTCATAGCCTTGGTTTCACAACCTAGGAGAGTATGGCGTCTAGCGAGGGAAATTATCACCGTAGAGGTCCTTACTTTGATGGTACTAATTTTGCTAGTTAGAAGCATAAAATGAAAATGCATATTCTTGGACATAACCCCGCCGTTTGGGCTATTGTGTGTGTTGGTTTGCAAGGTGACTTCTTTGATGGGAAAGAACCAAACCATGAAGCTACCGCGGATGAGTTGAAGATGTTGCAATACAATTCTCAAGCTTGTGATATTCTCTTCAACGGATTGTGCCCCGAAGAATTCAACAAAATCAGCCGTCTTGAGAATGCAAAGGAAATTTGGGACACTTTGATTGATATGCACAAAGGTACCAACTCTGTCAAAGAATCCAAGTTGGATGTGCTTCAAAGTTAACTTGACAAGTTCAAAATGAAGGATGGTGAAGGTGTCGCTGAAATGTACTCTAGGCTTGCTCTCATCACAAATGAGATTGCCGGCTTAGGAAGTGAAGAGATGATCGATAGATTCATCATCAAGAAGATTCTAAGAGCCTTGGATGGAAAATATGATACCATGTGCACATTTATCCAAATGATGCCCAATTACAAAGATCTCAAGCCAACGGAGGTGATTGGAAGAATTGTTGCTCATGAGATGTCACTTAAGGATAAAGAGGAACTTCACAACAAATCAAGTGGTGCCTACAAAGCCTCATGTGAAGCCCCTACATCATCAAGTGAGAAACAAAACTTCAGTGAAGAATTGAGCTTAATGGTGAAGAACTTCAACAAGTTCTACAAGAGTAGAAGCAAAGATAGAAGCTTCAAGTCAAGGTCCTACAATGACAAAAGATCTTCTAGTCGAGAGCGAAACTACTACAGTTGTGGAAGACCCGGACACTATTCCAATGAGTGTACGGCTCCCTACAAGAGAAGAGAAGATTCTCCAAAAAGAAGAAGCAAAGAATCACCACCAAGAGAGAGAAGGAGTAGAGATGATCGTTATGAACGAAGATACTCATGGAGAAGCAAGGATTCGGAAAGGAAGGAAAAATCATCAAGGAGCTACACAACACGAAGACATCAAGCTCATGTTGGTGAATGGGTATCCGGCTCCGACTCCGACAGCCACTCCGAGAGAAGTTATCACTCCGACTCCGAAGATACTCAAGATGAAGGTGTTGCCGGTCTAGCACTTGTGTCAACCAACTCCTACGACATCATTTACTCACCAAATGAAGGAATTGGAAGATGCTTCATGACCAAAGGTCCTAAGGTAACACACCCCGAGTATGTTGATTTCAATAGTGATGAAGATGACTTGTTAGGTGATGATTTGCTTGTTGACAACTCTAGTGATGAATACTATGATGAAACGTCAATTAATCATGCTAATCAAGATAAAATGAATGACAATGATAAGGAGAAGATTGAGGCTCTAACTAAAGAACTAAACACTCTTAAGTTAGCTCATGAAACTATCTTCGAAGATCATTGAGAACTTTTAAGAGCTCATGAGAAATTACGCTTTGAAAAGCTCAATCTTGAGCAAGAGCATGAGTTCTTAAAAGCAATCAATGATGATCTCCGCAAGAAAAGTTCTCCTTACATTGCCAAGCGTTTACTCTTATCCACTTACATGCCTCAAGTCAAGTCTAGTAACAAGAACAAGAAAGATTCTTCCTCTAGCAGTAACAATGATCATGCTAAATCCAATATTGTTGCTTCTAGTAGTTCTCTTGATTCCACTAATGATTCTCTTAGCCAAGTTACACTTGAGCAAGAAAATAGCTTATTGAAGGGAATTATAGAGAAAGGAGTGTACAAAAGCCTTGCCGGGAGTAAGCAATTCGAGGAAATTGTGCGCAAGCAAGGAATGCACCGGAAGAATCAAGGAGTTGGTTTTGAACGAAGATTCAATGCCAATGGAGTTGAGTGGGAAGAAGATCAATACCCCAAGACAAAGTTTGTTCCTCAACAAGAAAAGTATGATACTTCTTTCAAGGGGACACAAGCTCAAGATGATCTTCCACCACAAGACTACAAGCAAAAAGGCAAGGACAAGCTTCAAGAGGAAATTGATGCATTTGAAGAAGCTCCTAAGACCTTAGTCAAGTGGATTCCCAAGACTACTTCAAGTTCGACTTCATCAAGTACGACTACAACTCCAAGGATTCCCATCAAGATGGTGTGGATCCAAAAGAAGAAGAACTAGAGAGTTCTTGAGGGTGACTCCGCCAACATACTTCACTCTTATCATTTTGGCAAGAACAAGTGCAATCAACTTCTACATCTTGCACTAGTTCAAGGAGTCACAAACCCTCTTGTTGGTAAGACAAGGGACAAGGTAACGTAAAAGTTTTCATGGACATCATCTTGTGTGCGCATCACTCTATGTCTATGGATATCCTTGTTTGTTCCTTGCGGGACTAACCCATGTAGGTATTGAAAGTGCAATTCACTCAAAGGGATAGCTCCAAGTGATCTACATCAACATTGAGCATCCACATCTTCAACATCTACATGAAGTCATCATCGACAAAACCCGAGGTTAGTTCATCCCTCTAAGGGAGGATATCACATCTAGGGGGAGCTTTACTCTAAGACTTGAGCTAAAGCAACTCTAAAGATGTGAACACAACAATGCTTTATGTAAAAGTGGTAACCCCACTTGAGCTTAAACGATGAGTATGACCTATGATCAAGTGTTCTCACTTGACTCCTAAGTCAATATACTTATATATAGATGACCTTGTCATCGCAAATTGCTTGGTAGATGCTAGAATTGGTTGTGCATGCCTTGTCACATATTTCATTTGCCATCTTATTGTGTGAGCATGCTGGTTGCATATTTTACTCATTCGAGGACATCCACTTGTTGTTTTGATTGTTTGGTTTTATTTCCTTTTGCCAAGTGGATGGACAAGAATGCCTAAGAACCTCCTCTAGCTATCTATGCTTTTCTCGTCTCAAACTCTATTTATGCTACATCACAAAATTTGATCAAGTCAGATTCGAACCACTCTGTGTGAGGAGCGCTCGGAGTCCCAGATTCGTCATAGACTTAAACTTCCAAAACCACTTTATGATTCTCGGTCTGACCGATACCCTACTTTCGGTCCTACCGAGATCATTAAGTTGATCTATGTTTTCGATCTTGGTGCAACCGATTTGAACCATTCGGTCACACCGAGTTGCAATAACTGTATACAGTTTTGCATCTCGGTGCCACCGAGTCGTTCCACTCGGTCACACCGACAGGGTTGGGCTATATATAGTCACGGGCAAAAATTTGGAAATTTCTCCGAACCCCTTCGCCCGCGCGATAGCCTGCTCTGCCAAGTTGGTCTCCGGATCGTCTCCTCGCCGCCAGCCGCCTCCAGTCGCTGGTCTCCATTGCCGTCAACGGAATTCTACCCTGCTGTTGCCGCCGTAGAGAGTCTCCGCCGAACTAGGGTATGGACTCGATCTTTGTGCTATTCCCCAATCTGATTCTTAGCACATTGTGATCATCATGATTCTTGCCACGATTGAAACACTCCTGTCCAGTCAATGCATTCGTAGATTAGTTTTGATTCGAAAATTTTAGGGTTAGGTTTCCGCCGAAACCATCTCGGACCCACCGAGTTGAAAAACTCGGTCCCACCGATTTGGCTTATGCCATTGCACAAGTGAGACTCGGTCTGACCGAGAATTACTTATCGGTGTGACCAATTTTGGAACTCTGTGAAACCCTAGCAGTCTCGGTGCCACCGAACTGTGACTCGGTCTGACCGAGTTCACTAGTTTAGGTTCCAAAACTGCTTCGGTATCACCGAGTTTAAAAATTGGTAGATCCGAGATGATTTCAGTGGGAAACTAAAACTAAGTTTTTGAGTCATTCTTTTGCAAAAATCTCTGCATTTTGTGATGCTCATCCACTCTATCTCATCTATAACCTATTCACAGGGTCAGCAGTCAGAGTTTGCAACATGTCTGATCAGAGTGACAGCCAGAACTTGTCAGAGCAGCAAGTGCAGATGAGTGAGGGCACTAGTCCCTCCAGTTCCTCAGATGATGGCAACAGGAGCACCCCTAGCAATCTGCCTAAAGCTGCCACAAGACAAAGAAAGAAGAGAACCTCAGACTCAGAAGATGAGGATTATGTGGCAGAAGAGGAAGCAACTTCCATGAGAGTTGAGCCAGCATAGGGCATAAAACCAGGGATGAAGATCAAAAGGCCAGCAGGCAGGCAGCCTATGTCAAAGGCCAGAGCTTCAACTGAGAAGCCCACTCCCTTTGAGCCAGTTGCTGCTGAAGGCAAGAAGAGGAAAGAAAGGGTGAAGAAAACTGTAGCCAGAGTGCTTGGCAAGGCTTCCATCATGGAAGATGAGGAGGAAGAAGAAGAGGTAGCTGCACCAGCACCTAAGGCACCCAAGCTGATGGGTGATGCCATAAGAACAGGGGCAGATGCTTCCAAGGCCAAGCCAGCTCCAAAGCCAAAGCCAAAGAGGAACACAAGAAGCATCCCAGCTACTGAGAAGAACAAGGCCCCAGTGCCTGAAGCTGCAGAAGAAGAAGAAGAGAATGTTCTTAGAAAGCTCAAGCCCAAGATCCCAGACCACAACGATGCTCATCCTGTGGCTGAGGATATGAAACTCAGGAGAGGTTCAGGGCTCCGGAAGTGGAGAGAAGCAGACCCGTATGCTTCAAGGAGAAGGACTGCAGTTGACTAAAGGTTTCACACCAAGGAGCAGCAAGACTTTTATGAGACAGTGCTGCTAGACAAGAAGCCAATTGTCTGTGATATGAGATGGGTTGATTGGCAATACATCAAGGACAACGAAGAGTACTAACCTGGAGTGCAGGACAGCTTCAAGGCATGTGGAGTAGAGGACTTTGTTGGGCATAAGCTCACAAAGTGGAACGAGGAACTCATCATGCAGTTCTACTCCACAGCCCATTTCTATCTAGATGGCAGGATTGTATCGATGTCAGAGGGTACGAGGTACCAGTCTACAATTGCTGAATGGGCTCAGCTGATTAATGCCCCAGAAGAGCATGATGATGACTTGGACATTTATGCCAAGAAGAAGATGGACCACAACTCTATGTCCAATATGTACAAGGAAATTCCAAACGAGGCTCTTGAAACTTTCAAATTTGGCTCAGTGCACTATCTTCTATCAGGGCTGCCAACTATCAATTGGATATTGAGGCACACCTTGTTGCCCAAGTTTGGAGATCACAAGATGATCAGGGGCCACACGATCAACTTGTTTCATATCTTTGACGTGCCACAGAAATTCAAAGTCATGAGCCTTATGATTGAAACAATCAAGAGGACAGCAGCAGACCAGAAGAGGAGCTGTGGATATGCCCCACAGATTCAGGAGCTCATCAACTCTAAGATGGGCACGGGGATATACTTATTGGACAAGGAACACCTGCCCATCCGTCCAAATTTTGAAGATAATCAAGTGGTCATGACTGAGAATGAGCCATCATCTGCCCAAGCACAAGCCAAGAAGGAGAAGGCGAGGAAGGAGAAAGCTGCCAAGATGCCTACTCAAGAGGAGGCATCTGAATATTTCCTGAAAACCAAACAAGAGCAGCTTGGTTACTTGATTACATCCACCCTGCGAATTGAGCAAGGACTAGCTACCCTAACTCAGAACCAGGCAAGCTTAGAGAGGATCATGGAACAAAAGTTCTATGACTTGGATGTCAAAGTGACAGAGATTCAGACTGCAGTGGAGCAGCTCCAGGATGACATGCAGGAGAGGAGAGGCAAGACTACAACTGATGCCTTTGCCAGAGTGCCACGAGGTCCGAGGTCGTCTGCAGTGCCAGTTGCTGACCCCAGAGCCACCACGTCTGCACCAGCTATAGCCTCAGTTCCACCAGCTCCAGCGTCCACTTCAGCCTCGACTCCGACCATGTCTACAAAAGGTTTCGTCCTTGGAGTGCTCCGGACTCCACCACCACCTGAAGATCAAGCCTGGGTGTCGACTTAGCACTATGCATTTTCTAGGAACTTTTTGGTAACTTGTTGCCAAAGGGGGAGAAAATGTATAGATCATAGGCTTCGAGAGAGAGTGTTGCTTTTTTCTCTCTTGCTTTATTTGGTGGTTTTTTCGAACTTTGTTTGCTTTTGAGTGCTTGAGATACTATGTCATTGCTCGTGAGACATTGATGATCATGTGTTTGATCATAAGCTACACTTATGCATGCTTGATATATCTTAACTATCTTATGTGATCATTCACTATTCTTGGTGATGAGTGCATGTATTTCATTCTTATCATTTGAGATACTATGTCATTGCTCGTGAGACATTGTTTGCTTTTGAGTGCTTGAGATACTATGTCATTGCTCGTGAGACATTGATGATCATGTGTTTGATCATAAGCTACACTTATGCATGCTTGATATATCTTATTTATCTTATGTGATCTATCTTATGTATTTCATTCACTATTCTCCACCAAGATGTATGTGACATGGAAGAGTAACCCATGACTCTAACTCTTTGTGCATTTGCAGTCCAAAGCAAATTTTAAATATGCACAAATTTAGGGGGAGCTCTCACTTGTCACATACTTCTCAAAGCGACGATATATTTCATGCTTATTATCATTTGTCGAAGCTTTGATCTATATGTTGTCATCAATTACCAAAAAGGGGGAGATTGAAAGTGCAACTATCCCTAGGTGGTTTTGGTAATTCATAACAACATATAGCTCATTGAGCTAATGCTATTCCAAGATGATTATTTCAGGAAAGCTCAATGATTGGCATGGCATGGATGTGAAAGTGGAACCCTCAAAATGCTAAGGACAAAGGATTGGCTCAAGCTCAAAAGCTCAAGACTCTTCATTTCATATTTTAGTGATCCAAGATCACATTGAGTCTTTAGGAAAAGCCAATACTATCAAGGAGGGATGAGGTGTTGCTTAATGAGCCTCTTGCTTCATGTGCTTAGTGATATGCTCCAAAACCCTCAACTACTTTCCCATATCCACATATGACCTAAACCCTAAGCCAAACTCGGTCCTACCGATTCTTTCTATCCGGCGCCACCGAGTTTCATTTGTCATAAGCCACTGCCAAACCCTAGCAATTCAGTTCTACCGATAGGGATCTTGGTCTCACCGAGATGGGATTGCAAACTCTCTGTTTCCCTTTCGTAACTTTTCGGTCTCACCGAAAGAGCGAATCGGTCCCACTGAGATTGCAATGTAAATTCAGTATTTCCTTTTTGTAACTTTTCGGTCTCACCGAAAGAGCAAATCGGTCCCACCGAGTTTGCCTGACCAACTCTCTGGTTAGCTAATTACCCAAATCGGTCTCACCGAGTTTGTGTAATTGGTCTCACCGAGATTACGTTATGCCCAAACCCTAACCATATCGGTCCTATCGAGTTGCATGTCAGTCCCACAGAAAATCTCTAACGGTCACTAGGTTTACCTTTTCGGTCCGACCGAGTTTTTTGATTCGGTCCCACTGAGATTGGAAAACTGTGTGTAACAGTTGGATTTTGTGTGGAGGCTATATATACCCCTCCACCTCCTCTTCATTAGTGGAGAGAGCCATCAGAACACATACACAATTCCAACTCATATGTTCTGAGAGAGAACCACCTACTCATGTGTTGAGACCAAGATATTCCATTCCTACCATATGAATCTTGATCTCTAGCCTTCCCCAAGTTGCTTTCCACTCAAATCTTCTTTCCACCAGATCCAAATCCTATGAGAGAGAGTTGAGTGTTGGGGAGACTATCATTTGAAGCACAAGAGCAAGGAGTTCATTACCTACACACCATTTGTTACTTCTTGGAGAGTGGTGTCTCCTAGATTGGCTAGGTGTCACTTGGGAGCCTCCGACAAGATTGTGGAGTTGAACCAAGGAGTTTGTAAGGGCAAGGAGATCGCCTACTTTGTGAAGATCTACCGCTAGTGAGGCAAGTCCTTCGTTGGCGATGGCCATGGTGGGATAGACAAGGTTGCTTCTTTGTGGACCCTTTGTGGGTGGTTGCTTCTTCATGGACCCTTCGTGGGTGGAGCCCTCCGTGGACTCGCGCAACCGTTACCCTTTGTGGGTGGAGCCCTCCGTGGACTCGCGCAACCGTTACCCTTCGTGGGTTGAAGTCTCCATCAACGTGGATGTAGGATAGCACTACCTATCCGAACCACGGGAAAAACATCTGTGTCTCCAATTGCGTTTGAATTCTCCAAACCCTTCCCTTTACATTCTTGCAAGTTGCATGCTTTACTTTCCGCTGCCAATATACTCTTTGCATGCTTGCTTGAATTGTGTGATGATTGCTTGACTTGTCCTACAATAGCTAAAATCTGCCAAGAACTAAAATTGGGAAAAGGTTAAGTTTTTATTTGGTCAAGTAGTCTAATCACCCCCCCTCTAGACATACTTTCGATCGTACACATCATCAAAGCAACGTCTACTGAGAGGGGACAATTACCGACAACAGAGAGGAAACACAATCAATGCAATGCAACAATATGATGCATGAATGTGACATGGCAATATGCTGTGATTTGAGCTAATGCAGCTAGCAACAATTTAAATGGAGTTGGTTTGAACACTAGATTCAAATTTGAACTCCACATGAGGCATTTCAAATACCATTGATTCAAATTGTCATATACAGTGGGTGTAGGTTGTTCAAACATGCATGAGAATGCCGTAAACAGATTCTTCATATTTTTCTAATAATTTTTCATATATAAATTATTTCATTTGGAGTTACAGTTGAATTTCTATGATTTTTGGAAGTTTAGGGCATTTTCTGGAATTTCCTGAATAAGAATAAATCCAGAAAATGAGTTATTGCATCAGCACTTCATCATTGTGACGTCAGCTGGTCAACAACGCCTAACCAGAGTCAAACCTGACAGTGGGACCCATATGTCATCCACTCAGCTAATTAATATAATTAATTAGCCTTAATTTAAACCTAACTAAAATGTCAATGGGGCCGGGACCTGTTGGAAATATGCCCTAGAGGCAATAATAAATTAGTTATTATTATATTTCCTTGTTCATGATAATCGTTTATTATCCATGCTATAATTGTATTGATAGGAAACTCAGATACATGTGTGGGTACATAGACAACACCATGTCCCTAGTAAGCCTCTAGTTGACTAGCTCGTTGATCAATAGATGGTTACGGTTTCCTGACCATGGACATTGGATGTCGTTGATAACGGGATCACATCATTAGGAGAATGATGTGATGGACAAGACCCAATCCTAAGCCTAGCACAAAGATCGTGTAGTTCGTATGCTAAAGCTTTTCTAATGTCAAGTATCTTTTCCTTAGACCATGAGATTTTGCAACTCCCGGATACCGTAGGAATGCTTTGGGTGTACCAAACGTCACAACGTAACTGGGCGGCTATAAAGGTGCATTACAGGTATCTCCGAAAGTGTCTGTTGGGTTGGCACGAATCGAGACTGGGATTTGTCACTCCGTGTAAACGGAGAGGTATCTCTGGGCCCACTCGGTAGGACATCATCATAATGTGCACAATGTGACCAAGGGGTTGATCACGGGATGATGTGTTACAGAACGAGTAAAGAGACTTGCCAGAAACGAGATTGAACAAGGTATCGGGATACCGACGATCGAATGTCGGGCAAGTACAATACCGCTAGACAAAGGGGATTGTATACGGGATTGATTAAGTCCTTGACATCGTAGTTCATCCGATGAGATCATCGTGGAGCATGTGGGAGCCAACATGGGTATCCAGATCCCGCTGTTGGTTATTGACCGGAGAACGTCTCGGTCATGTCTGCTTGTCTCCCGAACCCGTAGGGTCTACACACTTAAGTTTCCATGACGCTAGGGTTATAAAGGAAGCTTGTATGTGGTAACCGAATGTTGTTCGGAGTCCCGTATGAGATCCCGGACATCACGAGGAGTTCCGGAATGGTCCGGAGGTAAAGATTTATATATGGGAAGTCTTGTTTTGGTCACCGGAAAAGTTTCGGGCGATATCGGTAATGTACCGGGACCACCGGGAGGGTCCCGGGGGTCCACCAAGTGGGGCCACCTGCCCCAGAAGGCTGCGTGGGCCAAGTGTGGGAGGGGACCAGCCCCTAGGTGGGCTGGTGCGCCCCCCACAAGGGGCCCAAGGCGCAAGGGAGAGTGGGAGGGGGCAAACCCTAGTCCAGATGGGCCTTAAGGCCCACCTTGTGGGCGCCTCCCCTCTCTCCCCTCTTGGCCGCCTCCCCCTTTTCACATCTAGGGCTGCCGCCCCTCTAGGGGTGGGAACCCTAGAGGGGGCGCACCCTCCTCCCTCTCCCCTATATATATTGAGGCATGGGGCTGCCCATAACACACGATTTGATCTCTGCCTGATGGTGCAGCCCTCCCTCTCTTTCTCCTCATATCCCGTGGTGCTTGGCGAAGCCCTACAGGATAGCCACGCTCCTCCATCACCACCACGCTGTTGTGCTGCTGCTGGTTGGAGTCTTCCTCAACCTCTCCCTCTCTCCTTGCTGGATCAAGGCATGGGAGACGTCACCGGGCTGTACGTGTGTTGAACGCGGAGGTGCCGTCCGTTCGGCACTAGGATCATCGGTGATTTGAATCACGACGAGTACGACTCCATTAACCCCGTTCACTTGAACGCTTCTGCTTAGCGATCTACAAGGGTATGTAGATGCACTCTCCTTCCCCTCATTGCTGGTTTCTCCATAGATAGATCTTGGTGACACGTAGGAAAATTTTGAATTTCTGCTACGTTCCCCAACAGTGGCATCATGAGCTAGGTCTATTGCGTAGATTCTTTGCACGAGTAGAACACAAAGTAGTTGTGGGCGTTGATTTTGTTCAATATGCTTACCGTTACTAGTCCAATCTTGTTTCGAAGGTATTGTGGGATGAAGCGGCCCGGACTGACCTTACACGTACTCTTACGTGAGACAGGTTCCACCGACTGACATGCACTTGGTGCATAAGGTGGCTAGCGGGTGCCAGTCTCTCCCACTTTAGTCAGAACGGATTCGATGAAAAGGGTCCTTATGAAGGGTAAATAACAATTGGCATATCACGTTGTGGTTTTGCGTAGGTAAGAAACGTTCTTGCTAGAAACCCATAGCAGCCACGTAAAACATGCAAACAACAATTAGAGGACGTCTAACTTGTTTTTGCAAGGTATGCTATGTGATGTGATATGGCCAAGAAGAATGTGATGAATGATATGTGATGTATGAGATTGATCATGTTCTTGTAATAGGATTCACAACTTGCATGTCGATGAGTATGACAACCGGCAGGAGCCATAGGAGTTGTCTTTATTTATTGTATGACCTGCGTGTCATTGAACAACGCCATGTAATTACTTTACTTTATTGCTAACCGGTAGCCATAGTAGTAGAAGTAATAGTTGGTGAGACAACTTCATGAAGACACGATGATGGAGATTATGGTGTCATGCCGGTGACGATGATGATCATGGAGCCCCGAAGATGGAGATCAAAAGGAGCAAAATAATATTGGCCATATCATGTCACTATTTGATTGCATGTGATGTTTATCATGTTTATGCATCTTATTTGCTTAGAACGACGGTAGTAAATAAGATGATCCCTCATTAAAATTTCAAGAAAGTGTTCCCCCTAACTGTGCACCGTTGCTAAAGTTCGTCGCTTCTAAGCACCACGTGATGATCGGGTGTGATGGATTCTTACGTTCACATACAACGGGTGTTAAGACAGATTTACACACGCGAAACACTTAGGGTTAACTTGACGAGCCTAGCATGTACAAACATGGCCTCAGAACACAGAGACCGAAAGGTCGAGCATGAGTCGTATAGTAGATACGATCAACATGAAGATGTTCACCGATGATGACTAGTCCGTCTCACGTGATGATCGGACACGGCCTAGTTGACTCGGATCATGTAATCACTTAGATGACCAGAGGGATGTCTATCTGAGTGGGAGTTCATAAGATGAACTTAATTATCCTGAACATAGTCAAAAGACCTTTTGCAAATTATGTCATAAGCTCGCGCTTTAGTTCCACTGTTTAGATATGTTCCTAGAGAAAATATAGTTGAAAGTCGAAAGTAGCGATTATGCGGACAGTAGAAAGCTTATGTCCTCAATGCACCGCTCAGTGTGCTGAACCCCAATCGTCGTCTGTGGATGTTGCGAACATCGGACATGCACGTTTTGATAACTACATGATAGTTCAGTTAAACGGTTTAGAATTGAGGCACCAAAGACATTTTTCGAAACATTGCGGAACATATGAAATGTTTCAAGGGCTGAAATTGGGATTTCAGGCTCGTGCCCACGTCAAGAGGTATGAGACCTCCGACAATTTTCTTAGCCTGCAAACTAAGAGAGAAAAGCTCAATCGTTGAGCTTGTGCTCATATTGTCTGAGTGCAACAATCACTTGAATTGAGTGGGAGTTGATCTTCCAGATGAGATAGTGATGTTTCTCCAAAGTCATTGCCACCAAGCTGCTAGAGCTTCGTGATGAACTATAACATATCAGGGATAGATATGATGATCCTTGAGGTATTCACGATGTTTGACACCACGAATGTAGAAATCAAGAAGGAGCATCAATTGTTGATGGTTGGTGAAACCACTAGTTTCAAGAAGGGCAAGGGCAAGAAGGGATACTTCATGAAACGGCAAATCAGCTGCTGCTCTAGTGAAGAAACCCAAGGTTGAACCCAAACCTGAGACTAAGTGCTTTTGTAATAAGGGGAACAGCCATTGGAGCAGAATTACCCTAGATACTTGGTAGATAAGAAGGCTGGCAAGGTCGATAGAAGTATATTGGATATACATTATGTTAATGTGTACTTTACTAGTACTCCTAGTAGCACCAGGGTATTAGATACCGGTTCGGTTGCTAAGTGTTAGTAACTCGAAATAAAAGCTACGGAATAAACGGAGACTAGCTAAAGGTGAGCTGACGATATGTGTTGGAAGTGTTTCCAAGTTTGATGTGATCAGACATCGCACGCTCCCTCTACCATCAAGATTAGTATTAAACCTGAATAATTGTCATTTGGTGTTTGCATTGAGCACAGACATGATTGGATTATGTCTATTGCAATACGGTTATTCATTTAAGGAGAATAATGGTTACTCTATTTTATTTGAATAATACCTTCAGTGGTCTTGCACCTAATAGGAATGGTTTATTGAATCTCGATCGTAGTGATACACATTTTCATGCCAAAAGATATAAGATAGTAATGATAGTACCACTTACTTGTGGCACTGCCATGTGAGTCATAATGGTATAAAACGCATGAAGAAGCTCCATGTTGATGGATCTTTGGACTCAGTCGTTTTTGAAAAGTTTGAGACATGCGAACCATGTCTATTGGTGTATACGCATGAAGAAACTCCATGCAGATGGATCATTTGGACTCACTTGTTTTTGAATCACTTGAGATATGCAAATCATACCACATGGGCAAGATGACTGAAAAGCCTCGTTTTCAGTAAGATGGAACAAGATAGCAACTTGTTGGAAGTAACACATTTTGATGTGTGCAGTCCAATGAGTGCTGAGGCATGCAGTGAATATCGTTATGTTCTTACTTCACAGATGATTCGAGTAGATGTTGAGAATATTTACTTGATGAAACACAAGTCTGAATTATTGAATGGTTCAAGTAATTTCAGAGTGAAATAGAAGATCATTGTGATAAGAGGATTAAATGTCTATGATATGATCATAGAGATGAATATCTGAGTTACGAGTTTTGGCACACAATTAAGACATTGTGGAAATTGTTTCGCAATTAATACCGCCTGGAACACCATAGTGTGATGGTGTGTCCAAACATCATAGTTGCACCCTATTGGATATGGTGCGTACCATGATGTCTCTTATCGAATTACCACTATTGTTCATGGGTTAGGCATTAGAGACAACCACATTCACTTTAAATAGGGCACCACGTAATTCCGTTGAGATGACACCGTATGAATTATGGTTTAGAGAAACCTAAGTTGTCGTTTCTTAAAGGTTTGGGGCTGCGACGCTTATGTGAAAAAGGTTTCAGGATTGATAAGCTCGAACCCAAAGCGGATAAAATGCATCTTCATAGGACACCCAAAACAGTTGGGTATACCTCCTAATTCATATCCGAAAGCAATATGGATTGTTTCTTGAATCGGGTCCTTTCTCGAGGAAAGGTTTCTCTCGAAAGAGTTGAGTGGGAGGATGGTGGAGACTTGATATGGTTATTGAACCATCACTTCAACCAGTGTGTATCAGGGCACAGGAAGTTGTTCATGTGGCACCTACACCAATTGAAGTAGAAGCTTATGATAGTGATCATGAAGATTCGGATCAAGTCACTGATGTACCTCGTAGGGTGACAAGGATACGTACTACTTCAGAGTGGTACAGTAATCCTGTCTTGAAGGTCATGTTGCTGGACAACAATGAACCTACAAGCTATGGAGAAGCGATGGTGGGCCCAAATTCTGACAAATGGTTAAGAAACCATGAAATCCGAGATAGGATCCATGTATCAGAACAAAGCATGGACTTTGGTGGACTTGCCCGATGATAGGCAAGCCATTGAGATAAATGGATCTTTAAGAAAAAGACGGACATGGACGGTAATGTTACCGTCTATGAAGCTCGACTTGTGGCGAAGAGTTTTTCACAAGTTCAAGGAGTTGACTACGGTGAGATTTTCTCACCCGTAGCGATGCTTAAGTCCATCGGAATCATGTTAGCATTAGCTGCATTTATGAAATCTGGCAGATGGATGTCAAAACGATTTCCTTACCAGTCTGCGTAAGGAAAGGTTGTATGTGATACAATCAGAAAGTTTTTGTCGATCCTAAGGATGCTAAAAGATATGCTGGCTCCAGCGATCCTTCTAAGGAATGGAGTAAGCATCTCGGAGTTGGAATGTACGCTTTGATGAGATGATCAAAGATTTTGGGTTTATATAAAGTTTATGAGAAACTTGTATTTCCAAAGAAGTGAGTGGGAGCACTATAGAATTTCTGATGAGTGTATGTTGTTGACATATTAATGATCAGAAATGATGTAGAATTTCTGGAAAGCATATAGGGTTATTTGAAAGATGTTTTTCAATAGAAGACCTGGATTAAGCTACTTGAACATTGAGCATCGAGATCTATAAGGATAGATCAAAATGCTTAATAATACTTTCAAATGAGCACATACCTTGACATGATCTTGAAGGTGTTCAAGATGGATCAGTCAAAGAAGGAGTTCTTGCCTGAGATGTAAGGTATGAAGTTAAGAGTTAAAGCTCGACCACGGCAGAAAAGAGAGAAAGGACGAAGGTCGTCCCCTATGCTTCAGACATAGGCTCTATAGTATGCCATGCTGTGTACCGCACCGGAAGTGTGCCTTGCCATGAGTCAGTCAAGGGGTACAAGAATGATCCAGGAATGGATCGTTGGACAGCGGTCAATAATTGTCCTTGGAGTAAACAAGGACATGTTTCTCGATTATGGAGGTAATAAAGAGTTCGGCGTAACGGGTTACGTTGATGCAAGCTTTAACACCTATCCGAGTGACTCTGAGCAGCAAACCGGATACCTATAGTGGAGCAACCATTTGGAACAACTCCAAGTGGAGCGTGGAAGCAGCATTTACAATATGACCTAAAAATTTGCGAAGTACATACGGATCTGAATGTTACAGATACGTTGACTAAAACCTCTCTCACAAGCAGAACATGATCAAACCCCAGAACTCATTGAGTCTTAATCACATGATGATGTGAACTAGTTTACAGACACTAGTAAACTCTTTGGATGTTGGTCACATGGCGATGTGACCTATCAGCGTTAATCACATGACGATGTGAACTAGATTATTGACTCTAGTGCAAGTGGGAGACTGTTGGAAATATGCCCTAGAGGCAATAATAAATTAGTTATTATTATATTTCCTTGTTCATGATAATCGTTTATTATCCATGCTATAATTGTATTGATAGGAAACTCAGATACATGTGTGGGTACATAGACAACACCATGTCCCTAGTAAGCCTCTAGTTGACTAGCTCGTTGATCAATAGATGGTTACGGTTTCCTGACCATGGACATTGGATGTCGTTGATAACGGGATCACATCATTAGGAGAATGATGTGATGGACAAGACCCAATCCTAAGCCTAGCACAAAGATCGTGTAGTTCGTATGCTAAAGCTTTTCTAATGTCAAGTATCTTTTCCTTAGACCATGAGATTGTGCAACTCCCGGATACCGTAGGAATGCTTTGGGTGTACCAAACGTCACAACGTAACTGGGTGGCTATAAAGGTGCATTACAGGTATCTCCGAAAGTGTCTGTTGGGTTGGCACGAATCGAGACTGGGATTTGTCACTCCGTGTAAACGGAGAGGTATCTCTGGGCCCACTCGGTAGGACATCATCATAATGTGCACAATGTGACCAAGGGGTTGATCACGGGATGATGTGTTACAGAACGAGTAAAGAGACTTGCCAGAAACGAGATTGAACAAGGTATCGGGATACCGACGATTGAATCTCGGGCAAGTACAATACCGCTAGACAAACGGGATTGTATACGGGATTGATTAAGTCCTTGACATCGTAGTTCATCCGATGAGATCATCGTGGAGCATGTGGGAGCCAACATGGGTATCCAGATCCCGCTGTTGGTTATTGACCGGAGAACGTCTCGGTCATGTCTGCTTGTCTCCCGAACCCGTAGGGTCTACACACTTAAGTTTCCATGACGCTAGGGTTATAAAGGAAGCTTGTATGTGGTAACCGAATGTTGTTCGGAGTCCCGGATGAGATCCCGGACATCACGAGGAGTTCCGGAATGGTCCGGAGGTAAAGATTTATATATGGGAAGTCTTGTTTTGGTCACCGGAAAAGTTTCGGGCGATATCGGTAATGTACCGGGACCACCGGGAGGGTCCCGGGGGTCCACCAAGTGGGGCCACCTGCCCCAGAAGGCTGCGTGGGCCAAGTGTGGGAGGGGACCAGCCCCTAGGTGGGCTGGTGCGCCCCCCACAAGGGGCCCAAGGCGCAAGGGAGAGTGGGAGGGGGCAAACCCTAGTCCAGATGGGCCTTAAGGCCCACCTTGTGGGCGCCTCCCCTCTCTCCCCTCTTGGCCGCCTCCCCCTTTTCACATCTAGGGCTGCCGCCCCTCTAGGGGTGGGAACCCTAGAGGGGGCGCACCCTCCTCCCTCTCCCCTATATATATTGAGGCATGGGGCTGCCCATAACACACGATTTGATCTCTGCCTGATGGTGCAGCCCTCCCTCTCTTTCTCCTCATATCCCGTGGTGCTTGGCGAAGCCCTGCAGGATAGCCACGCTCCTCCATCACCACCACGCCGTTGTGCTGCTGCTGGTTGGAGTCTTCCTCAACCTCTCCCTCTCTCCTTGCTGGATCAAGGCATGGGAGACGTCACCGGGCTGTACGTGTGTTGAACGCGGAGGTGCCGTCCGTTCGGCACTAGGATCATCGGTGATTTGAATCACGACGAGTACGACTCCATCAACCCCGTTCACTTGAACGCTTCCGCTTAGCGATCTACAAGGGTATGTAGATGCACTCTCCTTCCCCTCGTTGCTGGTTTCTCCATAGATAGATCTTGGTGACACGTAGGAAAATTTTCAATTTCTGCTATGTTCCACAACAGGACCCACATGTCAATGACCCAGGATTAGATTAGTAGGGTCATTAGCTTGATTAACTGGTGGTTAGGCCGGAGTTTAGCCGGCGGAGATAGCACGCACGGCGGAGGATCACCAGAATTCCTCCTCCGGCGGCCTAAAGTGCGGCGGAGGGCATCTACGCGTTGCTCGTGCTCGTCCGCATCGAGCAGTGCAAGCAGCAATGGCTAGGGTGGCCCGTAGCAACGACAACGACAACAAGTGTGGTGTCCGGAGCTCGGGCGTGAGCGCGGGCAGTGCTGCAGTACGCGAGCTAGCGAGCTGAGGCGCTAGCAGGGGCCTACGCGATGCGGTGAGTGGGTTGGACGCGTCGGGCGGACCATTTGGTCGCCAGAGTTGCGTCGGCGGCGAGCGCAGGCGGCGGCGGGTTCGGGCGTAGGCGGTCTGGTGGCTACGGAGGCCTACGGGGAAGAAGAGAGGGATGGGCAGGGTCAGAGGCTCACGGCGAGTCGGACGAGGAGGTCAGCGAGCTCGGAGACGGTCCGGAGCAGTCGGGGTGGCAAGGGGGATCTCCGGTGACCGACGAGGAAGAAGATGATGTTGGCGGCATCACAGGGCGATCCAGCTCCTAGGACTCGGTGAAGAAGATGAGGACGACGTGGCAGAGCTCTTGGACGCATCAGGGGAGCAAGGGGGTGGCTGTGGCCGCGCGAGCGCTGGTCGGCGGCGACGGCTTCGCTCGGGTGAGCTAAAGGGAGAGAGCAAGGGGAGGGAAGAGAGGGCGGTGAGTGAGGGAGAGGGGACAGGGGCTTCGGGGCATCTTCGTGGCGTCGCTAGAAGGGGCAGGGGAAGCAGGAGGTGGCCAGAGCAGCGTCGGCGCTCGCCACGCACCTGGTTGTCCTCCTGGCAGAGGAGGAAGATGACAATGGGGCGCTGGTGGGCTGGGCAGTCGGCTGGGCTGCCAGCAGGCTACAGTAGCGGGCCGCAGGTGGGTGGAGGTAAGTCCTTCTGCTCTGTTTTATATTTTCTGTTTGTTTTCTTTTTTCTGTAATTTGTTTTTGATTTAGTTTTCAAACTAAATAAAATTTACTGCTTCTGATAAATATTGTGTGGGCTAGTTGAGCTATTCCAGAGCCCCACACAAATTTACAGAATTATTGGACTTATTTTAAATATATAGCAAATATAAATCCAATGCAAATAGTTGTTGCATTAACTCCAAATGCCCAACATAAATATTTATGAGCTCCTAAAAATATTGGTTTGAATTTTACCTCTGGCCAATATTTTCAGGGAGAAACATGAACATTTTCTTGGACCTGTTTGAAGAAATTTTTATCTTGGTCATTTTCAGAAATGATTTCTGATTCTTTCACATGTCCCCATTTCAAATTCATTGAAATTTAAACATGATGCACACATGACTAGCTAGTCTAGGTCATTCCAGAACTAGGGATGTGACATTAGGTAGGCCGTGGCCGACACCTTTGTTGGGCTTCCGCTTGAAGGTTGCCGAGTACATGTCGTGTAAATGACGATAAGTGGTGAGAGCGTGTATGAAGAAGTACACCCCTGTAGGGTTAATATCATCTATTCGAATAGCCGCTTCCGCGGTAAAGGACTACTTGGTTGCCTATACACACTACAAAAAAATTCACTTCCGTGATGATACGTTTTTGTCACAGTAGGTCGCGTTTTCTGTCATGCATGTACATCCATGACAAATTTATGACAGAATCAAGATAGTCATACCTGTGCTGTCGTAGAAGTGTTCCATGACATTGCCAAAATTATCATCATGGAAGTGTCCACTACCATGACGATAAATCGCGCGTCACAGAAGTGCTTTTGTCAAGGGTGACCGACACGTGGCATCCACCATAACGGAACGCCGTTAAGCTATCGGGTCGGATTTTGGATCCGATAACCCGTTAACAGCCACGGCCAATGCCAATTTTCCATGTGTAAAATTCTCATTGGCTGACGGATCCACGCGTCAGCTCTGTGTTGGCACATGTGTCACTCATCCAATGGTCGAGATGGGCCTATGATATGTTGACACATGGACCGGCCCAAAAGTGGCCCACAAAGATTAAATGCGCCGGCCCAACCGAAGGCCCATAAGATTTAGCGGACCATAATGGGCCGGCCCAGCTAAAGGCCCACAAAATTTAGCGGACCATAATGGGCCGGCCCAGCTAAAGTCCCACATGATTTTGCAGACCATAATGGGCCGGCCCAGCTAAAGGCCCACAAGATTTTGCGGACCATAATTTGCTGGCCCAGCTAAAGGCCCACTAGATTCTACCGACCATAATGGGCCGGCCCAGCTAAAGTCCCAATATTCTCTATCAAATTGGCCCGTCAACGGCCTGTCCTAAACTTGTCATCAACACGGCCCATGGTCACTTCTGGCCCATTAACAGTCCGCTAAGTAATTGGGCCGAATTACGGCCCGGTGTATTTCCGGCCTGTTAAAGGTCCAGCTTCATTTGGGCCCATTTACAGGCCATCAAAACATTCAGCCCATAAACGACCATGAAGGATTTGGGTCATATTCGGACATGTCTGACATTCGGCCTGTTAGAGGCCCACTATAGCTTTGGGCCATTTTCGGCCTGTTATCATTTTCGGCATGTTAACGCCGGATGTAAACCATGGGCCATATGTGGCCCAACGTCATATCGGGCCCAATAACGGCCCATATAAAAATGACGATAATCTAGCCTGACCGAAGTTCCAGCCTGTTAAAGGCCCGTGCATTAGGTCGGCACATTTATGGCCCGTCCGAATTTTGACCTGTTAAAGTCCAGTGGGTTATTTGGCACAATCAGGGCCCAAGCTCACTTTCGGTCTATTAAAGGCCCATGTATTTTATGGGCTCGAGATATTTACACCTGTAAACGGCCTATTTTTACTGAGGGCCCAAATTATGTTTAGGCCTGTTAAAGGCCCACTATGGGCACATGCCTACCAGAAAAATATGAAAGCTTATGCTGATTTAGGCCCAGATATTTTTAGTGGGCTACATGCCTATTTCGGCCCATAATCATTTTTAGCCCAATTGGAATGGGCCCGACGAATGTTGGCATGTTGGGCTCGTACGAAGGTTTCAGCCAAATACATTACTAAGATAAACCTACAATATACAAAAATAGCGTCGTAATTACTGCAGCCTGAGGCAGCATAATAAATGTTGTATCACAACAAAATAAATTCCAACCATACAACAAAAGGCCTGTTGGCATAAAGTTTACAGTCCTTCCAGATAAAAGCACCATCAGATGTATAGAAGCACAGATCATTTGACCTGAGTGCTAATGTTTCAGGCTGTAGAATCTGATGGAGCAACACGATCTCCACCTTTTTCCGCCATTGCTCTTGAACAACGAAGCGAATGTCTGATAGTCTGATTTCAAAACCATTCATATCTTGACGACATTTCTCAACCACTATTCTTGTTTCCGAAACAACGTCCATTAGGGATTGGACTTGTGTCTGGAGCACAGATATATCACTCTGTCTAGCAGGAAGATTTTGTTCAGTAGGCGATTTGGACGAGGTTACCTTGACAACCAACCCAGAATTACGCAGGAAGGTGCTTTTTGCACTGTTAGTGGAGAGATACTGACGCACTGCAGCAAGAGGTGACATTGTGCCTGTAGTAGCCTCGTCACCTTCAGGTGGTTGTGGTTGTTCAATCATTTGTTCCATAGCTTCTTGAAAGTTTGAACTTGTAGATTAGTGTACCAGATAAGTTACTAATGAGACAAAAACAAACAAAGTAGGTTAAACGTTTATACATAACTTATTTTGGTGAACTACTGTAATACATTAGCATGTATTGTAGTGCCAACTACATAATAAAATCACTTTCGGAACATATGTCCATGTAGCATGCCTATTGTATTGTCTATTTCCTCACATTCGTTGACATCTAAGGATAAACAGACATGGTTTAAAGTAGGATGAACATAGTATGACATCATTCATATCATGGGCAAACAGATATAAAACAAACAGGCTATTTTATCATTGTGTGCGCACGTGAACATAACAACTAGATTACAGATCAAGACCAAAAGAATATCCTTCATCTCTTTTAAACCATGTAAGGTGAAATGATACGTTAAGACAACTGTGAATAAAAGTGAATAGAGTAACTGACATTGGCTGCAAACCAAGTAGTTAAATGAACACATCACAGTACCAATCAGTTCAAGGCAGGAGGAGTAAGGACTTACAACAGCGGCTTGAACTGGTGTGCTCATGCCCTTCATCTTGCTGGTGTGATAATCCTTGAAGATTTGCACTACATTCGGTTCAGGTCCTTTTTGGTCCGCACGGGATTTCCTCTGTATTTGGAACAAGTCAATATAGATACGATAATATGGCACAAAAAAAGAAGGAAGTAGCAGCTATTTACAAGAGCCTCGCAGTGTGCAATATAGCTACGAGATCTTGTGGTCTGTTGGAATTTCAATTTAGAATGGTTGGTTTTGTTCTTCAAACAATTAGCCTAGAAGAAGATACACTTGTAAGGCACATACATAAATACAAGTTCAATATGTGGTCTAATCAAATACATATAACCTACCTGATACTTTGGATCAGACCAGTGTTTAACGAGGGCTGTCCAGTCTTCATCTGTAATATATTCCACTGGAGATGTTTGGGCGATTTCATTGTTAGCCTTGCCTTCAAAGTGAGATTTTCTAAGGTGGTACCGATACTGTCGCAGAGCATACTGAAAAACATGAGTGCATGCTTGTCTAGTTGCATCATCTTTCGGATCCAACTTGAACCTCATATGTTGAAAAAAGAATGTGAGTATTATTAGGAGGAAGCAAGAAAGTATGGGACAGAGCAAGACAATATTACTAATTGGGATGAATAACATTACTTACGGATAAATGGTCAAGGAAGGTGTTAAACTGGGTATTGTCTTTCTCATTCCTCTACTGGATCCACGTTGGGAGGATACGTGCATGACACCTAACGGCAACGGCTGCCTCTGATACTAACTTGGCAGACTCTGTAGCATCACGTGGCCTTTTTAAACCTGCCTCAAAATGGATCTCCATTCTTCCTCCTTTAGATTTTGTTAATCTGTCAAGCATTATCCCTGATGTCTGTTTCCGCTTGCGCCGTGGTGCTAGTTCAACAACGAATATGGAAAGTGTTAGTGTACATCAAACTGTGAGAGTACATATAAAGGAGCATGCAACTGCAACTTGACTCGGTCAGGTACCATCTTGGTGTTGATGCTCATGAGGTTCATCTGATCTTGCCAAGTCCTGTTGTGTCAGCAGTGCTTCCGAAGTAGTGTTAGGTGTGAAGACAGCTTGGGAACTGGCCAGTTTCAGAGCAAACGAACGAGTAACTGGTTGAGACGCTGGTATAGTTGAAGCGGATGCTGCAGGTGGTGGAGAGGGTGATACTGTGTTTGTAGATTTAGCCGGTGGACTTGGACCTTCTACTGCACTATAAGTACCAGCAAAATCTCGACGGCAGAACCTTTTCCGTTTCACCCGACGAGTAACAACACTCCCTACTATATTATTTTCCTTGCTCTTTTTTGACTTTGCCATGCCAAGCTGTACCCACAACACAAAAGAATAAAATCACTCTTCAGAACTCATTGATGCATGATACAGACAAGCAATACTTTGATGTAAGACAACCGTATGAGGATAGAATATGTAAGAAAAACAGGACGGCATGACATACTCACAGCTACGATGTGCAAACTAAGCAGAAGGATTTTCAAGAAAATAGAAGAAATGCAAGCTAGACACCATATGAAAGATGCAACCAACATTACTCTACCAAGTTAAAAGTGTCTTGTCATAAGTGCCAATTCGAAAAATCAGAAGCAGTACAACGTAGAAATCAATGCAAGATGCAACCACTATCAAACTGCCATGTTAAAAGCGTCCAATCATGAGTGACTGATGCGGGATACACAACAACAGTACTTTGATGTAAGAACATGGTATGATAGATAGATGCAGTGTATTCTAGACATAGAAAGCCATGTCATATGCACATGTATAACGTATAAACTCAGCAGGTGCAATTAATCAAAATAGAAGAAATACAGGCTAGACAACATATGCAACATGAAACCAATTATCACACTGTCAACTTAGAGCAAGCACCTGCGATGGTGGAGTACGGGAGATGAACTCATCATGTAGACTTGGGACTTCAACTTCATTATTAGTAGCAGTGGCAAATCTAGAGAGTCTTTGTTTGCGTCGGTGCGGAGGACCACCAACATCCCCTAACTTACTCTTTTCCTTCCTATTTTCTGATATTGCCTTATGAAGTCAAAACCACAAGATGAATAAAATTAGATCTGCATAACTGGTTGATGCATGATACAGACGAACACTACTTTGATGTAAGGCAAGCGCAGGATAGGAGGATGGAATATATACAAAAAAGACAGCATTTCATATTCACACGTACGATAGGACGATGGAATATGTATGAAAAAACAGTAAGCGGAAGGCATTTCAACAAAATTAGAAGAAATGAAAGCTAGGCACCATATGAACATGCAACCAATATCACTCTATTAGGTAAAAAGTGTCTCGTTGTAAGTGCCATTTCAAGAAATTAGAAGCAGTACAAGCTAGAAGACAATGCAAGATGCAACCTACATCACAGTCCCAAGTTAAATGTGTCTTATGGGTAAGTGATCGTTGCAGGTATAAGTTGTAAGCTATGCAGATGCAATTCAACATAATCAGACGCAATACAAACTAGACATCATACAGAAAACGCAACCACGTATAACAGTTCCAAGTAAGAGCAAGCACCTGTGATGGTGGAGTAGGGGAGATGTGCTCATCATGTACATGTATGTTCTAGAAACAGGAACACATGTCATATTCACATGCATTATGTGTAAAGTAAGCAGATGCAATTCAAGTTAGAAGCAATACAAGCTAGACATCATACGCAACATGCAACCACATATAATAGTGTCACGTTAGAGCAAGCACCTGTGATGGTGGAGTAGGGGAGATGTGCTCATCATCTACACAGCTACGTTGACTGTCCAGCCTTGTGTTGTCTTGCAAATCTTGTTGGGAGGATGGCAGAGTAGAATCTGTAGAGACCCCCAGTTTGTGTTGCTCCGAAGGACCACCATCATCCACTGCCGGACTAATTTCCTTCAGCTGTAATGATTTTGCATTGTGAAGTCAAACTGATAAGAAAAAGGAATAAAATTTGCTCTTCAGAACTCATTCATGCATGATACTAACGAACACTACTCGGATGAAAGGCAAACACATGATACGAGGATGGAATATGTATGAAAAACAGGATGGTGTGACATATTCACACCTATGATGTGGTAACTAAGAAGAAGGCATTTCAACAAATTAGAAGCACTGCAAGCTAGACACCATATGAAAGATGCAACCAATATCACTCTGCCGAGTTCAAACTGTATGGCGTTTCAACAAATTAGAAGCAGTACATGCTAGAAATCATATGCAAGACACAACCAATATCACAGTGGCGACTTAAAGGTGCCTTATCATAAGATATAGTATGTACCAAAAACAAGGAAGCGTGTCATATTCACATGTATCATGTGTAAGCTAAGCAGATGCAGTTTACACTAATTAGGAGCAATACGAGCTAGACACCATATGCAACATGCAACCAGATATCACACTGCCAAGTTAGAGCAAGCACCTTGGATGGTGGAGTAGGGGAGCGGAGACTTGGACCTTGTAATGCACTATCAGTACAAGGAGAATCAGTACAGATGCTCCGTTTACGTTGCTGTAGAGGACCACCATCATCGCCTTCCTTACTCTTTTCCTTCCTCTTTCTTGATTTTGCCTTGTCAAGTCAAACCCACAAGAAAAAGGAATAAAATTTGCTCTTCAGAACTCATTGATGCATGATACTGATGAACACTACTTTCATGTAAGGCAGCCGCATGATAGGAGGATGGAATATGTATGAAAAACAGGACGACGTGACATATTGACATGTATGATGTATAAAGTGTAAACTAAGCACAAGGTGCTTGAACTTGTTAGAATCGATGAAAGCTAGAAACCATATGAAAGATGAAACCAATATCACTCTGCCAAATTAAAAGGGTGCCCTAACAAATGTATTTGACCAAATTAGAAGCAATACATTGGAATAGGCTAGAAATAATATGCAATATGCAACGAATAAAGGTGACTCATCGTAAGTGATTGATGCACGATACAGAAGAGAGGTAGTTTCATGTAAGAACAAGGTTAACACATAGATGTAGTGTGTACCAAAAATAGGAAGGCATGTCATATTCACAGGTATAGTGTGTAAACTAAGCAGATGCAATTTACCCTAATTAGAAGCATTACAAGCTAGACACCGTATGCAACATGCAACCACATATCACACTGCCAAGTAAGAGCAAGCACCTGCGATGGTGGTGCGGGGGAATTGCGGTGATCAACTAGAGAGCTACATTGACTATCTTCATTTAGCCTTGCTATTTCTTGAGAATCATGTGGGGAGGATGACACTGCACTCTTTAAACGAGTATGGGGTCTCACAGTAACCCACCCGGGTGACTGTCTCATCATAAGTGATTGACGGGGGATACAAAAAGCATTAGTTTGATGTACGAACATGGTTAATAGACATATGTAGTATGTATCGAAAATAGGAAGGCATTTCATTATCAAAGGTATAATGTGTAAAGTAAGGAGATGCAATTTAACCAAATTGGAAGCAATACATGCTAGACACCATATGCAACATGCAACCACATTTGACAGCGCGAAGTTAAAGCAAGCACCTGGGATGGTTGTGTGTGGCAATTGAGATCATCAACTACAGAGCTATGTTTACTGTCTCCAACTGCTGACACTGCACCCGTTAGAGCGCTGGAACGCTTAGTGCTTATCTTCGAATTACACTGGAGCGACTTCTATCTTTTCTTTTCTGCATTCATCAACACTACGTCAGAGTCTGAAATACCCATGCATAAAAAAACAATAGTGTGAGTATGGGTGAAGTGTGTGCACAATTAGTACAGTGTAAAGGTAGAAGATAGCAGGTCGGTGAGAAATAAATGACGGGAGACATATGATAGCTCTACAACATGCATGGCACACTAAATTACTACAAGATTCTATGAAAATAAAAGTCGACTGAAAGCAAATAGGTCAGTCCATTTTTTCTGCATCGTCCGATGTACAAAGAACGGGCAGATCGCCTTCATCTACCTCCAGCCAGTCAGTGTTGACGATCTTCCTCGAAACGCCAGCGACCACCGGCCCAGTATTCCTCCCCTGCCTGTGCCCTCCCCTCGACCTCACCGCACCGCCGTGCTTGGCACCGCACCCCGGCCATCCATTCAAGCCCCGCCGACCTCCAGATCGGGCGCAAGCAGCTCCTGCGCCCCACACCCTGCTTCCCCGGGGAGCAGGCGGACTAGGTGCCCCGCGCGCCTAAGCGGGTGCTGCTTCTTTTAATTGCGGTTCGACTGACCCTGAATTGAAATCCAGGCGGGCTACTGACCTCTAGCAAAGGTGAAATAGTAAAAGGGAGGAAACCTTGTACATTTAGTATCATGAAGAAGATGCGGTAAGAAGCGCTCAACTAGTTTCTTTCATGGGATGAATACGGTGTGAGCGGAGACGTAAGATTTGCATGAATATGGGAAGGGGAGTACCTCTTTCTGCTGGTAGTGTTGTGTCCTCCTTCTGTTTTTCCGACGATCTTCTTGTTGTTCGCCGGAAACCAGAAGTTGTGGAGGATGGTGCAGCCTTGGACGAACCCATGGCCAAGTTGTTAAGTGTGGTGCGGTGGCCATCTGTCGGAGGCGGGGAAGCAGATCCGAGGCGGCGAACGACGGCATAGCGGGAACAGATCCGATGCGGTGGACGGTTGCGATAGTGGAGCCGCAATAGTGAGGCGCATGACGGCGTGGTCGGAGTGGTTCTGGTACGGCGCACGTTGGCGTCGGCGTCGTGGAGGCAGCTCTGCCTCGGCTTCAGCTGCTAAGTCCTTTAGGGCGTTGCGGTTGCGGTTGCGTTGGACGACGACGTCGGGGTACCGGCTCCGGCGTGATGGAGGAGGGCGGCGGTGGATTGGCCACTATGGGGTGGAGGATGGAGGAGACTGGGGTTTCGCAGCTGGTGGAGAGGGCGTTTTCGCGCCCATGGAGTATGAATGGGGAAACGGAGGGAGCCGGGGAACTAAGGGGGAACAATGTTTC
Organism: Triticum dicoccoides; assembly: GCF_002162155.2. Lineage (NCBI taxonomy): Eukaryota > Viridiplantae > Streptophyta > Magnoliopsida > Poales > Poaceae > Triticum > Triticum dicoccoides. The sequence goes on from NC_041380.1 coordinate 139,765,411, forward strand.
GGTTTGAGACGCGCTTGTTTGAAATTTGGGGAAAGTTACAAACTTTCCCCCATCTAAAATTTCGGACATATTGCGGGTTGGGGGTAGGACAGTCATGTCAGGTGTCCCAAATGTTGGCGGGATAGATTTCGGCCGAGCGCATGGGTAGACGCCCATGGCGTATGAATGCTTCTCTGGCGTCTTGGTGAAGTTACAAACCTACCCCGATTTAGACCTTTGGACATCGGGCCGATAGGCTACACGGGCCAGAGTCAGGACAGTAATTTCCTACCACCAAAACATTAGTCTCGCACGGTTTCGGGTGACCAGAGGCCTATTTGGCGCTTCATTCAATATTCGGGAGCCGAAGCATTAACGTTTTCGGTTCTCTTGAATTGAACTTTCAGGATTTGTCAAACTTCACAAATCTTTACTCTTGAAAATCCTAAAGCTACGATTATTTTGGAATGGAGGGGGTACATTTGAATATACATTGTACACGAGTATATATTAAAAAAATATGCAACTTACCTCAGTTCATGCATGGTTCCAGATATAATCTCCTTGGTTGCAAAAAAAGAGTTAGATATGCGTATGAATATATATATATATATATATATATATATATATATATATATATATATATATATATAGCATGTTCAAACTCACAACAAAGACTGATGCCCCCTTTTACATCTGATTTACAAATGCCATTATCTCGGGTTCAAATAGATGAATGCACTTCCTATGAATTCGAATCTTCAAAACCCCCTTTATGTTGAATTCAATATGTATTCTATTTCATAGCTAGCAATTTGGAATGTATCCATGCAAGTGACAAATGTATAAAGTTCTTCACACTAACAACATGGAGTGCACTAATTAATGTTTATATATGAATTGCAAAAGCATCCATTGCATGTATTTCAAACCGCTCTCACTCTATGGATCGATAATATGAAATAAACACATGCACATGCTAGAATTCAATTGCAGTTGAAGAAAGAGCCTACTCCTAGTACTATATATTAGTGATAGGGGTGTGTACAAAGTACATGTGAACACCAGGCATTGTGCGTGTGTGGATACTATCGACGAACTAGCCCCCAAGCTTGTATAACATACTAAGGGCCTAGGGTTACAAATCATATATAGTCGGCTTATCACCAGTGGGGATAGAGTCCTCCGCGACTCTGGTAGCTTTGTGTTGTACGCCGAGTCCTCCACATGGGTCTTCGTATAACACGTCTCGGTCCAACCTATATGTGGCGCAGGATGGAACCGACCCATGAGTCTTCATGTTGACCCACCACAACTAGAAATGATGTGCCCACCACACCACACACACAATCGGCCACTAAGAGAATAAGCATATACAATATTACAACGGTATCTAGCTCACGATACGTCTCCATATTTTGTTGATGACACTGACGGACTTTGCATTTGATGCGTTTGTATTTTGTTGACGACACTTACGGTCATTGTATTTGAAGCGAAATCACGATATGGTCACTGGACTTCAGAATAAGCTCATCACGATCACCGCATACATTTTGTCGTGCTAACCAACATGTGGTTGGATGGTTAGAGGATAGTGGTTTCTCGAGCCCACCAAGGTTAAAGTCCCTATGCTCGCATTTATCTTGTGTTAATTTCAGTATTTTCCGGCGACGTACGTTCAGTGGGAGGAGACATTCCACTCGACTATGAGGCACCTATGGTGACTTCGTAAAAGCTCAAGATCATATATGCTGGCCCACTCTCTCGAAGGTGCTCATAGGGGTCGGGTTCGCGTGTGTGCGCTTATAGCGGTGAGTGCTTGCACGTATATATGAGCCCTTGCGTCTATACCGTGTTAAACAAATACATATCATGATTTTACGGTCACTGGCTCACCCGTACAACTCTGTATTTTGTTGATGACACAATCAATTGACCAGTCAAACATTCCACGCGGGGCAACTAGTGTTGCACCATCGGGGCGCGTAACCGTGGGGCCCACCTGTCAGCCCGTATATGAAAGAAAGAAATGGTAGTTTGAGTCTGTACTGTGTTAATAAAATAGGAGTACATTTTAGGGTGATCGTACGGTCACTGGCTCACCATACAGCTCCGTAATTTGTTGATAAGACGATCAATTGACCAGTCAAACGGTCCACACTCAGCAGCGCACATTACCATAGGGCCCACCCGTCAGCGCGTATATGAAGGACAGAAATGGAAATAAATTAGTGGTCGGCGGGTATTCTTAGTTGTGAGACCTCTGGTGGGCAGT
>NC_041380.1:139768008-139775865 GCF_002162155.2 Triticum dicoccoides
GGACCGGCGGTGGGGAGTGGTTTCGGGGAGGGCGGGCCGGCCGCGGGCGACGGGGGCTGGCGGTTCGGCCGGTGGTGGCTGGCGGCTCCGGGGGGTGGAGTTTGATGATAAACTGGAGGCCCTTGATTTCGTATCCAACGGCTGGAAAATCTAATGACCAGAGATGAAAAAGTCAGTCGACTGACGTGTAGCCTCACCCCGCACGTACACATGCACGCACGCAAGACACGCACGGATGTAGGCGTGCAACACTGACACGTACACACGAATGCATGCGGGCGTGCAACATTGACACGTACACATGCACTCACGAACACACACACGTACGCACCCATGCATGCAACACTGAAACGTACCCTTGCACGCACGCAACACTCGCACGCCTGCATGCACACAACACACGATGCAAGACACACGTTCAACCTATACATGCATCCACCCTTTGTTAAGGACATGGATTGTTACAAGGATTAATCAATCTTATCTGTGATAAGCAGAACATTGATGTTTGCAGCGGTCTTTATGAATCACAACGTATCGAACGGGCTATCAACATAGTAGGCTTATCTACATGAAAAAGATGACGTCACACTCAATGAACAATCATCGGTTTATGAAATGCCCGCTTCTGACCGCCCTGGCCCAACAAAGGTTCCTCTGCTGTGCGCTGCCTGCGTTGGGTCACTGACATGCAGGCCATGCACCCAAAGAGCCCACACATCAGTGGAAGAACGGCACGGTGTCCTAGGTCAGAGTCGAGGGCGCCACTCGCGGCACGCCCGGCTAAACACACCTCCGTGCCGCATTCAAATGCCTCCATGAAACCCGCCCATGTGGATGCCGAGAAACCCACTCTGGACACACGTCCGTTCATGACCGGGCCGGCGTTAAACGCAATGCCGACCGAGCTCCTCCCGTCCGCCGTCTATTTAATCTCCTATTTAAACGAGGCCAAACGCCAGCCAAGAATCGCACACCTCCGCCGCTCCCCTATCTCCTCCACCATTTTGTCCACTCTTACAATGGCTTACGAAGAGTAGTTATTCCGCATCCAAGCCGGCTGGGTAGCCCACTGGATACGAGCTATGCAGCTCGCTGGTCCAGCTCGCTTCTTCCTCTCTTCGTCCTTTAGATCCTTCTCTCGTCCCAGGACTATGGTGTACTCAACATCTAGCCCAGCGACCCACTCATCATCTGAGTTTTCGAACATGCGTCTGAAGCGAGAAAGGCATCCTTTCACCGTCGCGGAAGAATGGGTGTAGATGATGTCGAACTCATCGCTGGTGATGTTTCTAATCTTGTACTCACCGCCGATCATGGAGATTTGGGACGCCATGGATTTGGGAGGAGAGTTAGGATTAGTGGAACTGTCGTAATGTGAATGGACGGGATGACTAGGAGCGAACCGCCGTAGTATTGAAGGACGTGCGTGGACGAGTAGGAGCGAACTGCCAGCGTGCGAACGGCAGCGTGGTGGCTTTCCATTCTCCCATGATACGGGCTTCCGAGAGCCCTTGGGTCTGAGATTGAACGGTTGCATGGCGTGACTCTTGACCTATGGGTGAATATCCTATCCTGGACGGTTATTCTGCAAATTTTCAGCAACTTAGCATGCGACCGTTTGATCTCAGATCCAAGGGCTGCCAGCAGCCCGTATCATGGTCGCGCCTACCACGACCGTCGCGTCGCTCGCGCCCTTGGAGATTTAACACGGTGTGTTAGGCTATCTGATGTTGGCATGTCATACATAGTCATCACTTAGTCACTCATACTACAACAAGGTTGGCTATAAGTGTAATTTTTGTTACTCCTCTCTATCTCTTTCTTCGTACTCAAGGAAGAAACGGTGCTAGTAAGCGCGTGTATGTATTGCATTTGCCAAGGAGTGGCCTCTTCCAATGAAATGGTGTTGCTAAGTTTGCTTCATTTAATTAGCTATAGACTCAAAATTGTCTTTTCACCTAGGTACACGCGCTTAGCACCGTTTCTTCCTTGGGTCACCAAACTAGTCTCTCTCTTCTTGATTAACTTGCCACATCAGACTTTATGCCTATGTGGCAAGCTTAAGCACCTGTAGGAGCAAGTAAAAGTAAGTACAATAGTGCGCTTTACATGGCATTTTTGCATATGTGGAGGAAAGAGAGGCAAGGAAAAAGTGGAGAAGTGGGCTCTCATGCAAGAGCCAGCCTCTACTACATGGTGGAGCATTGGGAGAGGCACCTGTCTGGAGGTGGTCAGGAATCTGGGAGACTCACGCCGGTCGTAGCGCCACAGTTAAAATGATAATGGAAAGTCAAATTACGGGACCCCACCTGTCCAGCAGTAACTCCCTGTCAAATCACACAGCCCTACGTTTGCAGCAGCCTACTCCCTCACCTTCTCGCGTCTCTGTCGAACCGACTAGGCGGAACTGCCCCACCACCTACCGTGCAGGAAAAGCCCCGCCCTCGACTTTTAAATACAACTACATTTGCTTAAGAATCCAATAATATACTTTTTGTGACATAGTAACTCCTATTTAGTTAGTCAAATGGATGACCTAGAACTATGTGCAGGCCCTATAAACCGAGACGCCTAAAAATAAAAAAACCGAGACGGAGAGGGTAGTTCAGCACGTATCTTTTTAGATCAATATAGCCGGGATTCACCAAGGATCAAAACCAAGTGGTAGGCTGCTCCTGTCGTGTTGGCGTAGCAACTCAAGCAGGGTCAGTCCGCACACGAAATGGTGACACACTTAACAGGACCCCTTTGGCCGACATGTGGCTCATCCACCGTCTTGTTCCACGTGCGATGCACCAAATTACAGTTCGGAGCAGCGGTTGGAATTGGAGGCACCCCGGTCATAGCACCGCAGTAGTAGAAAATGAGCGACGAGGGGTCAAATCACAAAGCCCCACCTTTCCCGCATTAAGCTGGACGGACGAAGCAACCATCATTTCACTCTAGGGTGCAAGAGCATAAAGAAAAGAGAAAACAATGATGCGTGCGGCAGCTACCTAGGGCACCCTAGGGTAGAGGTCTCCACTGCAGATCCTTTTTTTGAAAGCGCCTCCACTACAAATCGGCTTCTCCCTCGTCCTCTTGAAGAAAACCGATGATGAGTGCGGCGGTAGGGTTTGTAGGAGTACTACGGTGTGCGGGACCACGTCGTAGTAAACAGGTTCGAGCCAACGCCTTAAATATGTGTGGGCCGCTTGGTTTTACGGGAACGAGGCAGCATTTTTGGTTCGGGGACCACTGGAGATATAGTACGTACAAAAAATTGTCGACGTAGGTTCGACCGAAAGGCAATGATGCATGGGCCCTACATTTTGATATACCCGGGGCCACGTGAAATTTGCTACTCTACTCAAAACTACTAGTAAGGTACTCCCTCCGTCCATGAATAAGTGTACTTCTAGCTTTTGTCTTAAGTCAAAGTTTTAAAACTTTGACCAACTTTATAGGGAAAAGTAGCAGCATTTATGACACTAAATTAGTATCACTAGATTCGTTTTGAATTGTAATTTCATAATATATCAATTTTATGTCATATATGTTACTACTCTTTTGTATATATTTGGTCAAAATTTTAAAACTTTGACTTAGAACAAAGGCTAGAAGTACACTTATTCGTGGACGGAGGGAGTACACATGTATTGGACGCATGAGATTTCAAAACCAAATTATGAATAAATACACACCATAGCATGTAAAGCTTTGAGTCATATATGCATGATGTAGATGTTCGTTTAGTTCTTATAGTTCATCTCATTCAAAATCAATAAGTTTTATAAAAATGTTAAGATTCATGGGTTGTGCAAAGTTGGGTCATCTATTTTGGAACGGAGGGAGTAAATCATAAAGTAAAAAAAAATAATGGCAATTCATTTAGAAAAAAATAATCAATTATGATACAGAAGATTCTAGAACAAAGGAGAAGTGCTTGTGTTTTGAGGTTTGTGCATTATGCTTAAGTTCAACCATGGAGTCTTCTAAATTGTACATGTGGTAGATCTGGTGGAATGTTGATGATATCCAACGGCCAGTAGTTCTCGGATTTGCCTATCTTTGCACTGTCGGGTTAGCTTCATCCAGCGACCATCTTTCAAAGTTATTGGCACACTATATAGTTCTTGTGCCATAGTTGCATGTTTTGGAAAAAAGCTACTAGTGGGTTGTACCATCTATTTAGGAATAGAAGATGTATACATGGAAGTTGTAGGGAAAGAGATGACATGGAGCATCTCAATTCCTATGATTAGGGATTGGAAAAGAGATGTCATTTGGTTCACATCATAGGAACTTTTCTATTGAATCTAGAGATGACATGTATCTCAATTCCTATGAGGAGGGATTAGAAAAGATATGTAATTTGGTTCATATCATAGGAACTTTTCTATTGAATATACGCTAATGTTTATTTTCCTTTGAAATTAAGGGAGTATAGGAATCCATTCATATGAACCAAGTGGCTCTAAAGCTATAGAAATGATATCATGTTTTTTCCTTTGAAATGTGGAGTATATGAATATATTCCTATGAACCAATTGGCTCTAAAGGAAAAATCCTATAAAAATCATATCATATAGAGTTCCTATGATATTCCTCGACACTAAAGGATGCTTGAAATTGCTGCGGGTGATACGATGGTCTTTCTTTGTAGACTCCTCACCCAACTTTATAGTTACCTCTCGAAGATGAATGAAATGACATATACATGGTATTCTACATGTGCAATTTGGTACACGAAAACTCGGTAAAAGTTTGCGAGGTTCAAATTTTCAATAAAGCTATATGCACTGCATTTCAGAACGGATGGAGCATATGGCAATTGCTAACACTCACGTGGAAGATTTGTGTGTAGGAGGAGTGGCTGTTCTGTTAAATGACATGGCAAAACTGACACTGTCGGATGCCGATCTAACGGTTCTTACGACGTTCGTCAGGAAAAGGCTTGTGGCGAACGTTTGTCGGATAATGATTTACGGACACATGCATTGCATTGATACGTGCCCCCTCTGTCTCATGCACACGCACCCTCACGAGTCACGACTCTCCCGAGTCCTCTCGCAGACTCGCACGTCGCACCCACCGTCTATCTGCAGGTAGACGTCACGCACATATGTGCTCTTCACACCCTACCCTCAGAACTTCTAAAAAACAAAAGACGGCACGCACATATTTTAGCTCACACGTCCCACACTTGTACTATTACTCTTGTGGCGAATGTCCTTTGGGCATAGTATATTATACTCTCATGAAGAGAAGCGGTGCACGCACGCACTAGTTCTCTCACATCCACTCGTGGGTACACGTAGGAGCGCATTTTTTGAAGCTGGTACAACAAAATCACTCCACTATATATAAAAGCAGGAGCCTTAGCGCTTGCTTTACTAGGGTTCCTCTCGTTCACTCTCTCATGCTCTCCAGATCTAAGCAACACATAGGTGGCCACACTCTCTCTCTCAGCTCATGGTTGGTCACAAATCCGGCCGGACAACCTCGACCGGGGCAGGGGTGTAGGTGCATCATTCACGCTGTCGTCGGCGGCGAGGGAGGAGACCAATGGCTGCCCGCACGTCCCGACCGGCGGCCGTGCCGTTCTCTCCGAGAGAGCGCCGGCTCAGGAGGGCCTCCGACCCCTTCTTCCTCCCTGCGGTATTGTGGCCAAGAATCGCCCTCCCGACGCCGTCTTTGCGACATGCCGACGACCCTCAGGTATATATTCCATCGAAACCTGCCTTGCTCTACTGCCACAGCTCCCTTCGTGTGGATCATTTCTACTTCCGTCCGCTGTTCCAAAGCCACCTAGACTTCTACTATTATTAGAAGTAAAGCTATTTCATACAGTCGACTCAAAGCGTTGGTTCAAACAGGTAAGAAAGTGGGAAATCTGTAGCATGAATCTAGGACTTTGTTCTAAGAGGAAACGGGGGAAAGTAGTAATATCTGTCACTGTTTAAATAACCGTAGTTCTTATTTGCGCAAACAGGGATGTCTGTCTCCATATCGTTTTGGGATGTCTGTCTCCGTATCGTTTCTATCCGCGCAATCAAAAGCACACACCTCAGTTTTAGTACAACTACGCAAAATGAGATGGCTATCCCTCGTTGCCGTTGTCTAACCTCCCGTCTTCAAGGTATCCCTACATTGGTAGTAACTAAGGTAGAATGACCAACGCAATCTAAAAGAAGCTGATTCATACGTTTTACTTCCTGATTGCAGTGCAGGGACGAGCGAAAACAACTGCATCCTAGTCCGGAATGCACTTTCTACCAGTTCATCCATGGACCGAGGACTAGCTGGCACGGCTGCACGGCGGTTTTTTGGACAGGTGCACGGACAAGAGGCATTGTGGTCTGCTTATTTCTGCAAATAGCGGTGCTTAAATTTAGTGGAATGCACAAGAATTTCACCTGGTCAGTACACTGCATGGTTCAGTTCAGCATTCTAGCTGAGACCACAATTATAATTGGTTATTCTGGAATGAGAGAACCTAACCCTAAATGGTGGCAACAAGAAAAAACCAGAGTGAACTCCAGGAAATTTAAGCCTGCCGGGAGGCCCTTTGCTCAGAGAGAAGCCTTGCTTGTTTTTTTCCTCATTTGTAAACCTTCTCACAACTTTGTCTTTTGCTGTGAACGAGTATATGTTTGATATGTTCTATGAATCATTGAGATGTATAAAATTGCTGAACTTATGCTTTTCAAGTTTTTTATGAAGACGAGTTTAATGTGAGTGTTCCACATGAGCGCTGGACTAGCGTGTGAACGTTTGGAATTTATTACATTGTGGCCTCAATTAACTGCATGAACCACTGTAACAAGATACATAGTTGCTTATATGTCAGACAGCAGATTGTTGATTGTTAGCTGGTCGATAGCCTAGTGTTGAAGCGAGCTGAGCCAATGGCCGTGTTTTGCACAACTGCTTACAAGTGGGGTAGCACCAACAGTGTTTACAAGTACTTATGTATACGTCGGCGCACGGTTCTCGAATGAGTGCTCTATTTCATCAAAACACACACTGCTCGTATGATAAACCGTGACAACTTATGTCTTACCATGCTATATTCATGAAAAAACTAGTGAGGACGCATCTGTTTCGGCAACAATTACGATGGTTCTCACATGATTCACGGGCACACAAAAGTAGCAGCAGTTCCCATAGACGGATTCAAACAGAGTACTAGCCCCAGAGGGGTCGATAACAGGCAAGGTTCGGATAATTAGACACAATCCAAACTACTATTAAACACTAGCTGGGGCAACTATTTCATGCCTCGATATAATTTGGGCTGGACACAAGATGGACCTTGCCATGAACATCATCGAGGACGTCCCGCAGCAGCTCAATCCTCTGAACCTTCATGAAGACAACCTTGTGGCCTTGCCACTGATAAACTTGTTTGTGGAGGCATGCCACGTCATCTTCCTACGTAAGCTTGACAAGAACAGTATTCCTCACAAACTAAGGAGTAGCTTTGAACTTCTTGTGCTTCAGTACACCCTAGACAACACGCCTGACAACAGTGAGGCTGGAATACAACTTTTCATTGGTATAACCGCAAATGGCTTCCAGGATCCAACAGCCTAAGAACTCTGTTTTCCCAGTGCGTATATTCAGGTCATCCACCTCATAGCGAGTGCCATGTACAACCACACAATCCTTGTCTGCATCAGGGCTCTAACTGAAACAGAAACAAATTCTGAATTACTTTTCAGTATAAGAAACACAAGTTATTTAAACCACTATGTATACCATGGCATCGAAGCTAATAAAATTTTGCATTATTAATCACCACATACTTCCTTTTCTAAAAAAAATGACCACATACTTAGATGAAAAACAACAATCGAGATCGGCAAAGAA
>NC_041380.1:139776042-139776875 GCF_002162155.2 Triticum dicoccoides
ACATCCTCGAAGGGGGAAAACTGCTCCTGTAGTGCCACGGGGGCTGTAACCTCAAACGGGGCGTTGACCATCTCAGTATCTGGGGTCACCTCGGTGGTTGCCTCCATCTTCTTGGAGCTCTCTGTCTCGTGGGGATCAGCCTCCCGCGTCTGCTCCAGTATCGGCAGATCTTTGCCTGGTTCTCCTTGGTCCATCATGAAACTGACGAATACTAGGAGACCACTGAAAGGAAAACACAATCACAATGACAATGAAACAAAAAAGAGAGTGAGGATCGGTTACTGCTTTGCAAAAGTTCTTTTTTTCCTCTAAACGAAAATATACCAACATCACGGGTCTGCTTACCTTCCCTTCGTTCGGAGAGAAGAATAGTGGCAGATGCAAGTGTTGCCTTTCTTGAAGATGGTGAGGGAGAAGGGGATTCAACGAAGAGTGAAATGATGGTTGCTTCATCCGTCAAACATAGACTGCGTGGAGGTGGGGATCTGTGATACGACGGCTTGTTACTGCCGCGCTACGACCGGGGTGACTCTCCGCTTGCATACTGCCTTCTAATTTGGTGGATGGCATTTGGGCCCGCGCGCTGCATGGACCGCATGTCGGTGAACAAAAGTATAACGGCATTCAGTAGAGGGAGACGTTTCAATGACCTAGGAGGAGCCAGAAGCGGTAGAGTGTCTCCACTGTACTAGTAGTAATTGTTTTTCTGGGTAGCTGTAGAGTGTCTCCACTATACTAGTAGTAATTGTTTCTCGGGTCCCAAGACAAAACAGCCCATCCACACTAGTAAATAGTAAAATCAATTCAAAAGCCCATATATTTACTGAATGAGA
>NC_041380.1:139777044-139785199 GCF_002162155.2 Triticum dicoccoides
AACCTGGGTGCTCTTCTTCCTCCTCGCTCCTACAGAAACCCCAGCTCCCCTTCTTCCTCACTCCTACAGAAAACCCCCAGCTCCCCTTCTTCTTCGCTCGCACTACAACTAGGCTCGTCATTCGTTACTCTACTCAAATCCGTGAGCGTGACGCGACGCCCTCGAGGAAAATGGAGTCGGCTGATCCCAGCGCCAAGAAGATGAGGCTCCCGCCAGCGGCGATGCCTGTTGTAGATCCCGCACCCGGCAGCGCGGGGAGAAGCGGCGACCCCGCACCCACCGGATCCCAGGAACCCGTAGAATCTCGGGGGGACCGCATCAGCGATCTCCCGGACGCCATCCTTGGGGAGATCATCTCGCTTCTTCCCACCAAGGATTGCTGCCGCACCCAAATCCTCTCAATTCGGTGGCGCCCTCTATGGCGCGTTGTTCCCCTTAATCTCGACTATCGTCAGCTATCTCTCTTCAATGATTTTGAAATCCCCAGAGCCATCATCTCCTCCCACCAGGGCTCCGTTCAAAGACTCTGCATCCCGTCATGCTACCTGAGCAAGCATACCATGCCCTGCATGGTGGACGCCTGGCTGGAATCCCCTGAATTCACAAAACTACAACTGCTTGAGTTCTACTATTCCCCTGGAAATCACATACCACATACCGAACGCCATGAACTTGTGCCCTCAGCACCGATGTCCATCTCGGGGTTTTCGTCCTGTCTCCACACTGCCACCTTTGCGCAGTGCTACCTACCAGACAATCTGGTACTAAACCTTCGACTCCCATTTCTCAAGAAACTTTCACTTGTGCGGGTTCGTATATCGGAGGCCTCATTGCACAACATCATCCACTCCAGTTGCCCTGCGCTGGAGTGCTTGGTGCTTGCTTTCACAGTTAGAATCAGTTGCCTCCAAATAAAGTAGCCTAACCTTATAAGAATTGGAATTTCTTTTGACGGAAGGCAGCTCATCATCCAAGATGCCCATTCACTTCAAAGGTCGATCCTTGATTCTAGTTATTCACCATTGCAAATAACCGTCCTCTCTGCACCTAAACTGGAGACCTTGGGTGTAATACATGATCTCTGTGCTCATTTCAATATGGTATTTGGCTCCACAGTTCTTCAGGTACTTTATATTATCATCTACACTTGTAACCATAAGCTGCATTTTAAATTTCTGCGCATAATTTATATATCATCTTGGAGTACACATCTTCTACTAATATTATGTTCTATGCTCAATGAAGAGTTTCTCCATGGATGGCCTATCAATGGTGCTGGATTCTGTCAAGATCTTATATATCCAAATGAATAGTTTTGATCTGAACAAGATTATTGGCTTGCTGCAATGCTTTCCATGTCTGGAGAAGTTGTATATAAAGGTGATAATTTCACGCACATTGGAAGCCCGCATATAGTGTACTAGAATTAACCGTTCAGCTGTTGCTCTTTCGACACTCTTCTTTTAGACCTTAACTATTTTCAATCTTCATGTCTATTTAGGCAACATGACGGGGTAAGAAAGTTATAACCAATCGGTGGATTCGTAAGCATTGGGATTTTCTCACTTCTCATGAGATTCGATTGAATACAATAACGCTAGAACGATATGTAGCCAACCGTGCAAACACAAGATTTGTCACATTCTTCCTGCTGAATACGAGGTTACTATTGTCCATCAGGCTTAAGTTTATCAGCAGCATGGTTTTGAGGGATGGGTATGTCGAAGAGCAAAAAGGAGTTTCAGGTGGGCAAAAGAGCTTCTGAACGTGCCGGGCTTCTATTTACAACATATTGTGGTCATAATCCAATAAATTTTATGACCCAGGATGTTCATTCTATGGACCTGACCGATGCATTTGACTGTGACTGCCGAAAACAGTGCTAGAGTTAGATGTTGTTGCCCTTTTCAATCTGTTTTTTTGTAAACCTGATGAACAATTAACCCTCGTGCTTTTGTACAGTTTGTAAGCTGGAGTTAGATGTTCCTGCCCTTTTCAACTCGGCTGTGACTGTCATATTTTCTTTGAAACAAGGCAAATGGCTTGCCATTCATTTAATTTAGAGTGAAATATTGTAACAAATCCAAACCAAGGGAAATAACATCACTCTCGCCGGCTACTTGAGTTCACTATGCATTACAGAAGCCAAGTGATTAGCCCCCACCAGCACCCACAAACTTATTTCGAACTAGCACATCAAATGGACTCTAAATTTTCATAGGAAAGGCTGGACATCTGGGGCTCACGCCATTGTCAATGTAGTCAATAAACGAGAGAATTACACTATGAGCGGCTGACACCAGGGACCCAGCAAGTCACACAGTTTTTTTGAGGAACAAGCAGTTGTTATTTATAATAGTTTTAGCGACGGATCAGGGTAACAACGGGGCTATGCGGGGGCTGTGGCCCGTCTAGCCAGGGTTTTATTTATGTTTACCACATCATGAGCCCAGTTGTGTTTTTTTCTTGCTGAAAATGGCTAGCCCAGTTCTATTTTTTAAAAGAAATACCCAAACAAGGCCTACTTGCTTTATCGGCCCTGCTAGACTGCAAATCTTTCAAGACGAGGAGAGTTTCATTCGGTTTGCCCAGAAATGGGCTGTACATTTTTAAAACACATCAAACCGGGAATTAGTTTCAAATTTTTTTCATTACAAGATCTTAAATTCCATTGATTTTTATGTGTGGACAATTATTTGGATTTATATTTATATAAATTATTTTTCAAAATAGTTTGAATGCGAATCGATATTTCTGGATTAAAAACAGTTGACTGCACCGAAATATGCAAAATTTCGTATACTTTTTAACCGTGGCCACAATATGGGGTGTGATGCTAACAAAAAGAAGATGGGCTCCAAAAAAGTTCTTAAGAATTAGCAAATGGGCTGTACATTATTAGAAATAATGGTAGATGGGCTGTATGTTGTTTTCCACAGATTTGAGGCTGACTTGTGCGCCTACTACAGGTTGACGCATATGCTTTCATAAAAAAAGGTTGACGCACACGCAACGCCCTGTCAACTTAGTCAACACACGAGAGCAGTGACTGTTGGATGTCCATCCAACGACTGTTGTGCTTCTTCAATCTCTGCTCTTCATGCTCAAGCCGCTCAAACAAGCGCCGGCGGGACTGCCTGCTCCCTCCTCCACGCGGCCGGTTGTGCTGCCACGCATGCCTCACCACCGGACCGTACTCCCATCGCTGGCCTAGCCATCCCTCTACTCACCCACACATGCTGTTATTCTCCGGCGATGGCAGACGAACCAGTAAACCCTCGTACAGTCGTACTCCCCTCCACGTGGGAAACAACTGCCGAGTATTCCCTGGCTCCGTGTCGTTCCCTTCCTAGGCATCACCGTTGTTTACCGCCCTGGTGCTCTCAGCGCGGCCTGGTCAACGTGGTCAATGAACGACATCCATAGGAAGTGGACTGTACGTGGAGAGGCTGACAGCTGGGTCCACAGCCGCACGCAAGGAAATGCCTCCTTATTACGCGCAAAATAATGATTCCTCCACCTGACAGCTAGGACCCACAGGAAGGGCCTCTGTATTTCGCGAAAAAAGCGTTCCCCCCGCTGACAGGTCAGACCCACCAGCTATATCTTCGCACGCAAGGAAGTGCCTCCTTATTACGCCCAAAAAATGAATACCCCCCTGCTAGCTGGGACCCACCATATTGTTGGGCTGACTTGTGGGCCTACTAAGTTGACAGGGATGGAGAGCCTTGTCAACTTAGTCAATACTCCAGTGACCGTATGATGTCCATCCAACGGCCATAGTGCTTCTTCAACCTCTGGTCTTCTTGCTCCAGCCGCCCAAAGCAGCGCCGGTCGTGCCGCCTGCTCCTGCCTCCCGTGGCCGGCTGTGCTATCGTGGAGGCCTCACCGCCCCCATACAACTCCCACCACTGGCCAGGCCATCCTTCCACTCACCCACACGCCCTGTTATTCTGCGGCGACGGCAGCCTCACATCGCAGCCGAACCAGTGAACGCTCGTACTCCTCTCCGCGTGGGCATCCACTGTTGCGTCTTGCACGGCTCCGCGTCGTCCCCTTCCTAGGCCTCGCCATCATCCACCGCCGTGGTGCTCTCGGCGCGGCATGGTCAATGTGGTCAACGACCGACTTCCATCGGAAGAGTACTGTATGTGGAGAGGCTGATAGCCGGGTCCACGGCAACCGCAAGGAAGTGCCTCCTTATTACGCGGAAAATAATTATTCCTCCACGTGACAGCGGGGACACACCGGACGGGCCACCATTATTTTGCAAAAAAATCGTTTCCCCCTAACTGCTGGGACCCACTGGACGGGCCATCGTATTTCGTGAAAAAAACGTTCCCCCCACTGTCAGCTCGGACCCACCGGAAGTGCCTCCTTATTACGCACAAAAAAGGAATACTCCCCTAGCTAGCTGGGACCCACCTTGCTAGGAGGCTGACTTGTGGGCCTACTAAGTTGACGGGGACGAAGGGTTTGTCAACTTGGTCAATATGAACAATTCTAGCTCCAGTGACCATACGATGTCCATCCAACGGCCATAGTGCTTCTTCAACCTCTGGTCTTCTTGCTCCAGCCGCCCAAAGCAGCGCCGGTCGTGCCGCATGCTCCTGCCTCCCATGGCTGGTTGCGCTGCCGCAGAGGCCTCACCACCCCCTACTATTCCCACCGCCGGCCAGGCCCTGCGGCGATGGCAGCCTCACACCGCAGCCGAACCAGTGAACCCTCATAGTCCTCTCCGTGCAGGCTTCCACTACTGCGTCGTCCACTTCCTAGGCCTCGCCGTCGTCCACCATCATGGTGCTCTCCACGTGGCATGGTCAAGGAACGACTTCCATCGGAAGAGTACTGTACGTGGAGAGGCTGACATCTGGGTCCATGGCCACAGCCCAATTTTTTTGTGATTTGCCAAGTAAGTCGCTTTGTCAGGCCTGTTGGGCTGCAAATTTTTCAAGACGAGGAGAGCTTTCATTCAGCTGGCCGAGAAAATGGCCCATCAATAATGAGAAATGGGTTGTACATTTTTAAAACACATCAAACCGGCAATTAGTTTCAAATATCTTTTTTTTTCATTTCAAGATTTTAAATGACATTATTTTTTATGCGTGGAGAATTTGTTGGATTTTATATTGATATACATTTATTTTGAAAACCAGTTTGAATGTGAGTCGAAATTTCGGGATTAAAAACAGTTCGGACCGCATCGAAATATGCAAAATTTCGTATAACTTTTTAACCGTTGCCACAATATGGGCTGTAATGCTAACAAAAAGAATATGGGCTCCAAAGAAAACCTTAAGAATTAGGAAATGGGATGTAAATTATTAGAAATAATGGTAGATGGGTTGTATGCTGTTTTCCACATATTTGAGGCTTTCCTAAAAAAAGGTTGACGCACAAGCACTGACTGTTGGATGTCCATCCAACGGCCGTCATGCTTCTTCAATCTCTGCTCTTTCTGCTCCAGCCGCTCAAACATGCGCCGGTGGGACTGCCTGCTCCCTCCTCCGCGTGGCCGGCTATGCTGCCGCGCAGGCCTCACCGCCCGACCGTATTTCCATCACTGGCCTAGCCATCCCTCTACTCACCCACACGTGTTCTTATTCTCCGGCGATGGCAGACGAACCAGTAAACCCTCGTACAGTCGTACTCCCCTCCGCATGGGAAACAACTGCCGAGTCTTCCCTGCCTCCATGTCGTCCCCTTCCTAGGCCTCGCCGTCGTCCACCGCCCTACTGCTCTCGGCACGGCGTGGTCAACGTGGTCAAGGAATGACTTCCATCGGACGTGGACTGTACGTGGAGAGGCTGACAGCTGGGTCCACGGCGGCAGCAAGGAAGTGCCTCCTTATTACGGGGAAAATAATGATTCCTCCACCTGACAGCAGGGACCCACCGGACGGGCCACCATATTTCGCGAAAAAAACGTTTCCCCCCTGATTGCTGGGACCCACCAGCTACACCTTCGCACGCAAGGAAGTGCGTCCGGGCAAAAAAAAATGATTCGCCCCCATGACTGCTGGGACCCCCCAGCTACATCTTCGCACGCAAGGAAGTGCGCGGGAAAAAAACCAAAACGATTCACCCCGCTGACTGCTGGGATCCACCAACCCCCCGACTGCTGGGACCCACCAACTACATCTTCGCACGCAAGGAAGTGAGTCCAGGCAAAAAAATGATTCGCCCCCTGACTGCTGGGACCCACCAGCTACATCTTCGCAGGCAAGGAAGTGCCTGACAGTCGGGACCCACCTGGTCGAAGCGTACGTAGCGTTGACATTCTGGTCGCGAACGTGTACGTACATACTGGTCGATTTAGAGGCGCGGACGTGTCGTAGTAGAGGCACGCACGTGTCGTAGTAGAGGCGCGCATGTAGCATGTACACGTACGTACAGGCTGACAGCTGGGTCCACAGCGGCAGCAAGGAAGTGCCTCCTTATTACGTGGAAAATAATGATTCCTCCACCTGACAGCAGGGACCCACCGGACGGGCCACCATATTTCGTGAAAAAAACGTTTCCCCCCTGATTGCTGGGACCCACCAGCTACACCTTCGCACGCAAGGAAGTGCGTCCGGGCAAAAAAAAAACGATTCGCCCCATGACTACTGGGACCCGCCAGCTACATCTTCGCGCGCAAGGAAGTGCGTCCGGCAAAAAAACCAAAATGATTCACCCCGCTGACTGCTGGGATCCACCAACCCCCCGACTGCTGGGACCCACCAACTACATCTTCGCACGCAAGGAAGTGAGTCCAGGCAAAAAAATGATTCGCCCCCTGACTGCTGGGACCCACCAGCTACATCTTCGCAGGCAAGGAAGTGCCTGACAGTCGGGACCCACCTGGTCGAAGCGTACGTAGCGTTGACATTCTGGTCGCGAACGTGTACGTACATACTGGTCGATTTAGAGGCGCGGACGTGTCGTAGTAGAGGCACGCACGTGTCATAGTAGAGGTGCGCACGTAGCATGTACACGTATGTACAGCGGCCAGGGTGCAAGAAAGAAAATACGGCCACCGTATGTGTACATACAGGCAGGGTCTCGAACGCCTACTCACGCATACGTACGGCGAGGGCTCGTGTACATGGCTGGGTCGGAATGGAGAAACAGCGTCGTCGTCGTGTTCATGGGTCGGAACTGAATGCATGGTCGTGTTCATCGGGATGGCTTGGACGGAAGAGGCGATGGAAACGAGGCCTGGCGTACCGCACAACGGAGGAAACGGACCTCCTACGGTCGAAATGGGGGTCCTGTTGATCGGGAGGGGTGTGGCGTACTGCAAAACGGAGGAAACAGACCTCCTACGGTCGAAACAGGGGTCCTGTGATCGGGAGGGGTGTGGCGTACCGCAAAACGGAGTAAACGGACCTCCTACGATCTAAACGGGGGTCCTGTTGATCGGGAGGGGTGTGGCGTACCGCAAAACGGAGGAAAAACGGACTTGTGTTGGAGCACTACGGTCGAAACGGGGGTCCTGTTCATCGGGAGGGGTGTGGCATACCGCAAAACGGGACCACGGGATACTGTTCATCTCCACCGTCGACCCCCTCCAGCCTCCACGAGCTACTGTTCATCCACCGTCGACCTCCTCCAGCCTCCACGGGCTCCTGTTCATCCAGCCTCCACCGCGCGCTACTCCACCGGCTACTGTTCAACCACCCCTCCACCGTATAATGTTCATCCAGCCCTCCACACAATGGGGTCTTATTCAACCACCCCTCCACGGGCACCCCTCCACCGTCTACTGTTCATCCTGCCCTCCACACCACGGGGTCCTGTTCATCCACCCCTCCACGGGCACCCCTTCATCGTCTACTGTTCATCCAGCCCTCCACCACACCACGGGGTCCTGTTCATCCAGAGGCAACGCCACCGCTCACTGTTCATCCAAACCCCCCCGCAACGCTCGCTGTTCATCCCATCGATCGGCTTCGGTTAGCAGCAGTAGCCAAGGAATCGCTCGATCGGGTTCAGTTAACAGCAATCGATCGATTTCTCAGGTTCAGTAACACGTAGCCTGCAGTGCAATCGCTCAGGTTTAGTAACGTGTAGCCTGCAGTGCAATCGCACGGGTTCAGTTAGAGCCCAACGCCTCGCTCGGGTTCAGTTAGAGCCAACGCCTCGCACACACGCGCATATGTGTACGAGAGAAA
>NC_041380.1:139785471-139798551 GCF_002162155.2 Triticum dicoccoides
CACGATTTTTCCGTCATGGACGCCCCAAAGAATGTCATGCAGGTGCGTCTCCGGCTCGCCCAGGACGAAAAGCCCATTTTCTGTCATGATTTTTTGTCATAGAAGTAGGAGCCCACCACATCTATGGTCGAGCTCTCGTCTATGGTCGAGCTCTTGTAACCGAGGCCCTGGCTTGTAATATGATGCTTGTATGACTTATTTTATTTGTAGAGTTGTGTTGTGATATTTTCCCGTGAGTCCCTGATCTTGATCGTACACGTTTGCGTGTATGATTAGTGTACGGTCAAATCGGGGGCGTCACAATCCCTCCGTCCTTGGATGGCGCCATTTGCTTCGGATTGTAGGCCGGAATGGCTGCAGATGCGATCTCCCGTACACTGTCCTACGATAGAGTTACATCATGCTCGTCGTGATTGTGCAGCGCACCTGACATGGGCTCGAATCCGTCGAAGATCAAGTCTCCGCGGGTATCGGCTGTTGATGACCCACAAGTATAGGGGATCACAACAGCTTTCGAGGGTAGAGTATTCAACCCAAATTTATTGATTAGACACAAGGGGAGACAAAGAATATTCTCAAGTATTAGCAGTTGAGTTGTCAATTCAACCACACCTGGAAACTTAGTATCTGCAGCAAAGTGTTTAGTAGCAAAGTAATATGATAGTGATGGTAACGGTAACAAAAGAGTAATGAAAGCAAAGTAATATTTTTGGTATTATGTAGTGATTGTAACAATAGCATCGGGAAAGTAAATAAGCGTAAACCAATATATGGAAAGCTCGTAGGCATTGGATCAATGATGGATAATTATGCCGGATGTGGTTCATCATGTAATAGTCATAACATAGGGTGACACAGAACTAGCTCCAATTCGTCAATGTAATGTAGGCATGTATTCCGAATATAGTCATACATGCTTATGGAAAAGAACTTGCATGACATCTTTTGTCCTACCCTCCTGTGGCAGCGGGGTCCTAATGGAAACTAAGGGATATTAAGGTCTCCTTTTAATAGAGAACCGGAACAAAGCATTAGCACATAGTGAATGCATGAACTCCTCAAACTACGGTCATCACCGGTAAGTATCCCGATTATTGTCACTTCGGGGTTAACGGATCATAACACATAATAGGTGACTATAGACTTGCAAGATAGGATCAAGAACTCTCATATATTGATGAAAACATAATAGGTTCAGATCTGAAATCATGGCACTCGGGCCCTAGTGACAAGCATTAAGCATAACAAAGTCATAGCAACATCAATCTCAGAACATAGTGGATACTAGGGATCAAACCCTAACAAAACTAACTCGATTACATGATAAATCTCATCCAACCCATCACCGTCCAGCAAGCCTACGATGGAATTACTCATGCACGACGGTGAGCATCATGAAATTGGTGATGGAGGATGGTTGATGATGACGACGGCGACGAATCCCCCTCTCCGGAGCCCCGAACGGACTCCAGATCAGCCCTCCCGAGAGGTTTTATGGCTTGGCGTCGGCTCCGTATTGTAAAACGCGATGAAATCTTCTCTCATATTTTTTCTCTCCCCGAAAGTAGTTATATAGAGTTGGAGTTGGAGTCGGGATGTCTCCGAGGGGCCCACGAGGTAGGGGGCGCGCCCTGGGGGGGGCCCACCCTCGTGGCAAGGGTGTGGGCCCCCTGGTCTTCATCTTTGGGGAGGATTTTTTATTATTTATTGTAAGATATTTCATGGAGTTTCAGGTCATTCTGAGAACTTCTGTTTTCTGCACATAAAACAACTCATGGCAATTCTGCTGAAAACAGCGTCAGTCCGGGTTAGTTCCATTCAAATCATACAAGTTAGAGTCCAAAACAAGGGCTAAAGTGTTTGGATAAGTAGATATGACGGAGACGTATCAACTCCCCCAAGCTTAAACCCTTGCCTGTCCTCAAGCAATTCAGTTGACAAACTGAAAGAAATAAAGAAAAACTTTTACAAACTATGTTTGCTCTTGTTGTTGTAAATATGTCAAGCTAGCATTCAAGTTTTCAGCAAAGATTATAACTAACCACATTTGCAATAATTCTTAGGTCTCATGATTATCCATATCGATTGCATAATCAACTAGCAAGCCAAAATAATAAATCTCGGATGACAACACTTTCTTAAAACAATCATAATATGATATAACAAGATGGTATCTCGCTAGCCCTTTCTGAGACCGCAAAACATAAATGCAGAGCACCTTTAAAGATTAAGGACTGACTAGACATTATAATTCATGGTAAAAGAGATCCAATCATAGTCACACCCAATATAAATTAACAGTGATGAATGCAAATGACAGATGCGCTCTCCAGCTAGTGCTTTTCATAAGAGGGTGATGACTCAACATAAAAGTAAATAGTTAGGCCCTTAGCAGATGGAAGCAGGGATTTGTAGAGGTGCCAAAGCTCGGTTTTGAAATAGAGGTGAATAATATTTTGAGCGGTATACTTTCATTGTCAACATAACAACCAAGAGATGGCGATATCTTCCATGCTACACACATTATAGGCAGTTCCCAAATAGAATGGTAAAGTTTATACTCCCCCTCCACCAACAAACATCAATCCATGGCTTGCTCGAAACAATGAGTGCCTCCAACATACATCAGGTCCCAGGGGGATTTTTGTTTTGCAATTATTTTGATTTAGTTTGCATAAAGCATGGGACTGGGCATCCCGGTGACCAGCCATTTTCTCGTGAGTGAGGAGCGGAGTCCACTCCTCTTGAGAATAACCCGCCTAGCATGGAAGATACATGCAGCCCTAGTTGATACACGAGCTATTCGAGCATACAAAACATGATGATTATTTGAAGGTTTAGAGTTTGGCACATACAAATTTACTTGGAACGACAGGTAGATACCGCATATAGGAAGGTATAGTGGACTCATCTGGAATAACTTTGGGGTTTAAGGGATTGGATGCACAAGCAGTATTCCCACTTAGTACAGGTGAAGGCTAGCAAAAGACTGGGAAGCGACCAACTAGAGAGCGACAACAGCCATGTATATGCATTAAAATTAATAAACATTGGATGCAAGCATGAGTAGGATATAATCCACCATGAACATAAATATCGTGAAGGCTATGTTGATTTGTTTCAACTACATGCGTGAACATGTGCCAAGTCAAGTCACTTAAATCATTCAGAGGAGGATACCACCCTATCATACCACATCATAACCATTTTAATAGCATGTTGGAACGCAAGGTAAACCATTATAACTCATAGCTAATCAAGCATGGCACAAGAAACTATGATCTCTAATTGTCATTGCGAACATGTTTATTCATAACAAGCTGAATCAAGAACGATGAACTCATCATATTTACAAAAACAAAAGAGGTCGAGTTCGTACCAGCTTTTCTCATCTCAATTAGTCCATCATATATCATCATAATTGCCTTTCACTTGCACGACCGAACGATGTGAATAATAATAAGAGTGCACGTGCATTGGACTAAGCTGGAATCTGCGAGCATTCAATAAACAGGAGAAGACAAAGCAATATGGGCTCTTGGTTAAATCAACAATAAAGCATATAGGAGCCACTTCAACAATTTACTCATGGTCTTCTCCTATTGACCCCCAAAGAAAATACAAGAAATAAAACTATTTACACGGGAAAGCTCCCAACAAGCAAAAGAAGAACGGGAAATATTATTGGGTTTTCTTTTTAATAACTACTACAAGCATGGAAATTAAACTGATTAAAAGTTACAACTAATTTTTTGGTTTTTTTCTTAAGGTTTATTAAACACACAAGAAGAAAGCATAGAAGGAAATAAACTAGCATGGATGATACAATGAAAAAGTATGAGCACCGACATCTAGCAATGAGTGTGTGTGAACATAAATGTAATGTCGGTGAGAAATACATACTCCCCCAAGCTTAGGCTTTTGGCCTAAGTTGGTCTATGGCCATGGCTGGCCTGGCTGATATCCATAATAATAGTTGTTGGCGTCGTACTGCGATGAGGAAGAAGAAGGCTCCGATTGCCACTAGCTGGCAATCATCTCCGGGTCCCACTGATAGTTAGACTATCGTGAAGGATCAAATTATGGTTCCGGTTCTGGCTCCTCGGCTGGTGCAGAGTTCCGGTAGGCGTGGATAGCCGTCAACGGAACAAGGTATGTGCCTACAGTCAAATCAAACAAAGAAGGAGCAGGCAAGGTAATAGTCTCAGGATGATGTTTATTAAGGAACAATTGATATTTAAGCTCTCCTGCCCTATTCTTAATAATAAAATCATGTGCCCATACTTTTATAATCTAGATAAACATGAGGCAGCACTTTTTCTTCCTTCTCAGCATGCCTAATAGGTATGTTAAAATGTGAAGCTAGGCGTGTAGCATAGATGCCTCCAAAGATGGGGCCCTTTGTATGGTTCAGACTTAACCGTTTAGCAATAATACCGCCCATACTAAAAGTGTTATCACTGTATAAACCGTGGAGCAGAATAATTATATCAGGGATACTAAGGTTTCCACAGTTCCCACATCCAATTAAGCAACGACTAGCAAATAATGCAAAGTAACATAAAACTGGAAACTGTATGCTAGTGATTCGTGCATTGGAAACCTTCCTAGTTTCTCCTACAGTGATAGTATCAATAAACCCCTCCACATCATCATGATGTGGTTCTTCTGTCTTGCCCCCAAAAGGGACTAAACAAATCCGAAAGAAATCATAAAGTGACATCTCCTTATGCTCAACATATAAATGAAACTCCACCGTAGGTGGTGAGTTCCTAGAATGAAAATGAAAGTTTTGCACAAAGGTATTTGTGAGTAAGAGATACTGATCGCATTGGTCGTGGAGGAAAGCGGTGAGGCCTGCATTATGAGCCAATTCATGGAAATCTTCATAAATCCCGGCTGCTCTCAAGAAATCCTCGGAAGGCCATTTACACGCCTGAACCTCCGCGGTGCGCGGCAAATTATACTTAGGCTTCGGTGTCTTTTTCCTTCGAGCTTTGGCTCGATGAGCCCCTCAATAATCTCCTCATCATTTTTTGAAAAAATCTGAAATTTTTAGTAACTTCAAAATAAAAGTAAACCAAACTCAATAATGTTGATAGCAACCACTCCTACAAGTGCCTAGGGCCTATATCATGCATCAAAACTACTTTTGACCATATAAATTAGACATGCAAGCTCAAGAACAGGGTCACCTAAGCAGCAAAAATTTGCAATGAATAAAGCAGTAGAACAAAAACTAATTGGACCAATGGAGGAGTCACATACCAAGGAACAATCTCCCCAAGCAGTTTTGTGAGAGGTGCTTTGAGCAAGGAGATCGAAAATGGCAGCAAAGAGGGCTGGAACTCGTGCTTGAGTTGGTTTTTCGTGTTGTGGGAGGAAGAAGAAGAGGACGGGTGCAGGAATAAGTGGAGGAGGGCCACCGTGGGCCCACGAGGCAGGGGGCGCGCCCTAGGGGGGTGGGCGCACCCTCCACCCTCGTGGGAAGGTGGTTGGCCCCCCTGGTGTGATCTTTGTTCCATAAATCCTCAAATATTCTAGAAAAAATCATATTTAATTTTCAGGGCATTTGGAGAACTTTTATTTTCGAGGTATTTTTATATTGCACAGATAATCAGATAACAGACAGAAAATTATTTATTTTTACTTTATTTCAACTAAATAACCGAAAGTATAGAGAGGTTACAGAAGGTTGTGCTTCTAGTTTCATCCATCTCATGCTCGTCAAAAGGAATCCACTAACAAGGTTGATCAAGTCTTGTTAACAAACTCATTCCGATTAAGATGAAACCGGAGAAATTTCGAATAACACTAGGTTACCTCAACGGGGATATGCACATCCCCAATAATAAGTATATCACATTTCTTCTTGATAGTAGGAAGAGGAAATTCAAAACCTCCAAATATAATAGATGGAATTTTTCCTATAGAATTGATACTATGAACTTGAGGTTGTTTCCTCGGAGAGTGTACCGTATGCTCATTACCATAACATGAAAAGTGACACTGCCTTTGTTGCAATCAATAACATCCCCTGCAGTATTAAGAAAAGGTCTTCCAAGAATAATAGAGATACTATCGTCCTCGGGAATATCAAGAATAACAAAGTCCGTTAAAATAGTAACGTTTGCAACCACAACAGGCACATCCTCACAAATACTGACAGGTATAGCAGTTGATTTATCAGCCATTTGCAAAGATATTTCAGTAGGTGTCAACTTATTCAAGTCAAGTCTACGATATAAAGAGAGAGGCATAACACTAACACCGGCTCCAAGATCACATAAAGCAGTTTTAACATAGTTTCTTTTAATGGAGCATGGTATAGTAGGTACTCCTGGATCTCCAAGTTCCTTTGGTATTTCACCCTTAAAAGTATAATTAGAAAGCATGGTGGAAATTTCAGCTTCTGTTATTGTTCTTTTATTTGTAACAATATCTTTCATGTACTTAGCATAAGGATTCATTTTGAGCATATCAGTCAATCGCATACGCAAAAAGATAGGTCTAATCATTTCAACAAAGCGCTCAAAATCCTCATCATCCTTTTTCTTGGATGGTTTGGGAGGAAAAGGCATGGGTTTCTGAACCCAAGGCTCTCTTTCTTTACCATGTTTCCCAGCAACAAAGTCTTTCTTATCATAACGTTGTTCTTTGATTGTGGGCTATCAAGATCAACAACAGGTTCAATTTCTACATCATTATCATGACTAGGTTGAGCATTATTATGAACATCATCGTTAACATTTTCATTAGGTTCATGTTCATTGCCAGATTGTGTTTCAGCATCAGACATAGAGATATCATTTGGATTATCAGGTGGTTCAGCAATAGGTTCACTAGAAGTTTGCACAGTTCTTTTTCTTTTTCTTCCTTTTAGAAGAACTAGGTGCATCAAAATTATTTCTCTGAGAATCTTCCTCAATTCTCTTAGGGTGGCCTTCAGGATACAAAGGTTCCTGAGTCATTCTACCAGTTCTAGTAGCCACTTTAACAGCATAATCATTTTTCTTACTATTCATCTCATTGAGCAATTCCTTTTGAGCTTTAAGTACTTATTCTACTTGAGTAGTAACCATGGAAGCATGTTTACTAATAAGTTTAAGTTCACCTTTGACATTAGCCATATAATCACCCAAGTGTCCAAGCATATTTGAATTGTATTTTAATTGTCTACCAAAATAAGCATTAAAGTCTTCTTGCTTAGCCATAAATTTATCAAACTCATCTAAGCATGGGCTAGCAATTTTAGTAAATGGGATTACATCTTTATCATATCTATAGAGAGAATTTACCTTTACTACTTGTGTCGGGTTATCGAGGTCTGGAGGTTCTTCAATAAGTAAAGGATCAAGATCATATGTTTCTTCGGCAGGCGGTAAATTAAGACCATGTATTTCTTCAATAGGAGGTAAATTCTTAACATCTTCAGCTTTAATGCCTTTTTCTTTTATAGATTTCTTTGCCTCTTGCATATCTACGGGACTGAGAAATAGAACACGTCTCTTCTTCGAAGTTGGTTTAGGAATATGATCATTAATTGGAGCAGGAGCTGGCTCAGGAGGTGGCTCAGGAGGTGCCCAATTATTTTCATTTGTCAACATATTATTCAATAAGATTTCAGCTTCTTCCGATGTTCTTTCCCTGAAAAGAGAACCAGCACAACTATCCAGGTAATCTCTGGAAGCATCGGTTAGTCCATTATAAAAGATATCAAGTATTTCATTTTTCTTAAGAGGATGATCAGGCAAAGCATTAAGTAACTTGAGAAGCCTCCCCTAAGCTTGTGGAAGACTCTCTTCTTTAATTTGCACAAAGTTGTATATTTCCTTTAAAGCAGCTTGTTTCTTATGAGCAGGGAAATATTTAGCAGAGAAGTAATAGATCATATCCTGGGGACTACGCACACAACCAGGATCAAGAGAATTAAACCGTATTTTAGCATCACCCTATAATGAGAACGGAAATATTTTAAGGATATAAAAGTAGCGAGATCTCTCATCATTAGTGAACAGGGTGGCTATATCATTTAATTTAGTAAGATGTGCCACAACAGTTTTAGATTCATAGCCATGAAAAGGATCAGATTCAACTAAAGTAATTATTTCAGGATCAACAGAGAATTCATAATCCTTATCAGTAACAAAGATAGGTGAAGTAGCAAAAGAAGGGTCAGGTTTCATCCTAGCATTTAGAGATTGCTTGTTCCATTTAGCTATTAACCTTTTGAGTTCATATCTATCTTTGCAAGCTAAAATAGCTAAAGAAGCTTCTTGATCAAATAAATAACCCTCAGGAATAACAAGTGATTCTTCATCATCACTTTCATCATCATAATCAGATTCAATATTTTCAATCTCTCTAGCCCTAGCAAGTTGTTCCTCGAGAAAATCACCAAGTGGCACAGTAGTATCAAGCATAGAAGTAGTTTCATCATAAGTATCGTGTATAGCAGAAGTAGCATCATCAATAACATGCGACATATCAGAACGAATAGCAGAAGCAGGTTTAGGTGTCGCAAGCTTACTCATAACAGAAGGTGAATCAAGTGCAGAGCTAGATGGCAGTTCCTTACCTCCCCTCGTAGTTGAGGGATAAATTGTTGTCTTAGCATCTTTCAAATTCTTCATAGTGTCCAGCAGATATAAATCCCAAGTGACTCAAAGAATAGAGCTATGCTCCCCGGCAACGGCACTAGAAATTAGTCTTGATGACCCACAAGTATAGGGGATCGCAAAAGCTTTCGAGGGTAGAGTATTCAACCCAAATTTATTGATTCGACACAAGGGTAGCCAAAGAATATTCTCAAGTATTAGCAGCTGAGTTCTCAATTCAACCACACCTGGAAACTTAGTATCTGCAGCAAAGTGTTTAGTAGCAAAGTAATATGATAGTGATGGTAACGGTAACAAAAGAGTAATGAAAGCAAAGTAATATTTTTGGTATTATGTAGTGATTATAACAATAGCATCGGGAAAGTAAATAAGCGTAAACCAATATATGGAAAGCTCGTAGGCATTGGATCAATGATGGATAATTATGCCGGATGTGGTTCATCATGTAATAGTCATAACATAGGGTGACACAGAACTAGCTCCAATTCATCAATGTAATGTAGGCATGTATTCCGAATATAGTCATACATGCTTATGGAAAAGAACTTGCATGACATCTTTTGTCCTACCCTCCCGTGGCAGCGGGGTCCTAATGGAAACTAAGGGATATTAAGGTCTCCTTTTAATAGAGAACCGGAACAAAGCATTAGCATATAGTGAATACATGAACTCCTCAAACTACGATCATCACCGGTAAGTATCCCGATTATTATCACTTCGGGGTTAATGGATCATAACACATAATAGGTGACTATAGACTTGCAAGATAGGATCAATAACTCTCAAATATTGATGAAAACATAATAGGTTCAGATCTGAAATCATGGCACTCGGGCCCTAGTGATAAGCATTAAGCATAGCAAAGTCATAGGAACGTCAATCTCAGAACATAGTGGATACTAGGATCAAAACCTAACAAAACTAACTCGATTACATGATAAATCTCATCCAACCCATCACTGTCCAGCAAGCCTACGATGGAATTACTCATGCACGGCGGTGAGCATCATGAAATTGGTGATGGAGGATGGTTGATGATGACGACGGCGACGAATCCCCCTCTCTGAAGCCCCGAACGGACTCTATATCAGCCCTCGTGAGAGGTTTTAGGGCTTGGCGGCGGCTCCGTATCATAAAACATGATGAAATCTTCTCCCATATTTTTTCTCCCCGAAAGCAGTTATATAGAGTTGGAGTTGGAGTCGGGAGGTCTCCAGGGGGCCCACGAGGTAGGGGGCGTGCCCTAGGGGGGGGGGGCGCCCCCACCCTCGTGGCAAGGGTGTGGGACCCCTAGTCTTCATCTTTGGCGAGGATTTTTTATTATTTATTGTAAGATATTCCGTGGAGTTTCAGGTCATTCCGAGAACTTTGTTTTCTCCACATAAAACAACATCGTGGCAATTCTGCTGAAAACAGCGTCAGTCCGGGTTAGTTCCATTCAAATCATACAAGTTAGAGTCCAAAACAAGGGCAAAAGTGTTTGGAAAAGTAGATACGACGGAGACGTATCAGCGGTGTAGTTTAAGTTTATGAACCTGACCTGATGGCCAGGGGCGTAGCTCTCGATCTTCTCCAGATGGCCAAGCGAATTGGCCCGCAGTGCGAAGCCGCCGAATATGAAGATCTATCCGAGGAGGAAAACCTCATAGTGGACCGCATCGTTACCGATGATCGAAGGGGCCACCGAGCCTTATTGTGACGACACAGTGGAACTCTCAATGAAAGCACTAATGTCGGTGTCAAAACCGGTAGATCTCGGGTAGGGGGTCCCAAACTGTGTGTCTAAGGCGGATGGTAACAGGAGGCAGGGGACACGATGTTTACCCAGGTTCGGGCCCTCTTGATGGAGGTAATGCCCTATGTCCTGCTTGATTGATATTGATGATATGAGTATTACAAGAGTTGATCTACCACGAGATCGTAGAGGCTAAACCCTAGAAGGTAGCCTATGGTATGATTGTATGTTGTCCTACGGACTAAACCATCCGGTTTATATAGACACCGGAGGGGGTTAGGGTTACATAGAGTTGGTTACAAGGGAGGAGATCTACATATCCGTATTGCCAAGCTTGCCTTCAACGCGAAGGAAACTCCCATCCGGACACGGGACGAAGCCTTCAATCTCGTATCTTCATAGTCCAAAAGTCTGGATGTCCAGAGACCGCCTAATCCAGGACTCCCTCATTGGTCATGCTCCATTTTAATCACACAAGAATGCTCTCATCATGCACAACCCCAATGACAAGCCAAGCAATTGTTTCACACTTTAGTAATCACAAACTTTTTTCAATTTTCACGTAATACATGAGCGTGAGCCATGGATATAGAACTATGGGTGGAATAGAATATGATGATGGGGGTTATGTGGAGGAGACAAAAAAGGAGAAAGTCTCACATCGGCACGGCTAATCAATGGGCTAGGGAGATGCCCATCAATTGATGTCAATGCAAGGAGTAG
The DNA here is from genome assembly GCF_002162155.2 of Triticum dicoccoides. Lineage (NCBI taxonomy): Eukaryota > Viridiplantae > Streptophyta > Magnoliopsida > Poales > Poaceae > Triticum > Triticum dicoccoides. The sequence goes on from NC_041380.1 coordinate 139,796,548, forward strand.
GGATTGCCATGCAATGGATGCACTAGAGCTATAAATGTATGAAAGCTCAACAGAAGAAACTGAGTGGGTGTGCATCCAACTTGCTTGCTCACAAAGACCTAGGGCATTTGAGGGAGCCCATTGTTGGAATATACAAGCCAAGTTCTATAATGAAAAATTCCCACTAGTATATGAAAGTGACAAAACAAGAGACTCTCTATCATAAAGATCATGGTGCTACTTGGAAGCACAAGTGTGGAAAAAAAGGATAGTAGCATTGCCCATTTTTTCTTTTTTTCTTTTTGGGCCTTTTTGGCCTTTTTTTATTTGGGACAATTCTTTATTAATGGTGATCATCACACTTCTATTTATTTACAACTCAATGATTACAACTCGATACTAGAACAAAGTATGACTCTATATGAATGCCTCCGGCGGTGTACCGGAAAGGGAAATGAATCAAGAGTGACATGTATGAAAAATTATGAATGGTGGCTTTGCCAGAAATACGATGTCAACTACATGATCATTCAAGGCAATATGACAATGATGATGTGTGTCATGATAAATGGAACGGTGGAAAGTTGCATGGCAATATATCTCGGAATGGCTATGGAAATTCCATAATAGGTAGGTACGGTGGCTGTTTTGAGGAAGATATAAGGAGGTTTATGTGTGACAGAGCGTATCATATCACGGGGTTTGGATGCACCGGCGAAGTTTGCACCAACTCTCAAAGTGAGAAAGGGCAATGCACGGTACCGAAGAGGCTAGCAATGATGGAAGGGTGAGAGTGCATATAATCCATGGACTCAACGTTCGTCATAAAGAACTCACATAATTATTGCAAAAATCTACAAGTCATCCAAAACCAAGCATTACACGCATGCTCCTAGGGGATAGATTGGTAGGAAAAGACAATCGCTCGTCCCCGACCGCCACTCATAAGGAAAGAAATCAAAGAACACCCCATGCTTCAAATTTGTCACACAACATTTACCATACGTGCATGCTACGGGACTTGCCAACTTCAACACAAGTATTTCTCAAATTCACAACTACTCACACTACAAAAAAAGACACATCCGTGACATTTTGGGTCGAACGAATTTTTTTTCTGTCATACATATGACACTTCTATGACGATAATTTTGACAAAACCCAGTATCATCATAGATGTGGTGGGCTCCTACTTCTATGACAAAAAATCATGACAGAAAATGGGCTTTTTGTCCTGGGCGGGCCAGAGACGCAGCTGCATGACATTCTTTGGGCCGTCCATGACGGAAAAAACCGTCGTAGAAGTGAGGGGGAGGAAAATTTTGGGGAGTTCCCGGTTATGGTGGGAGGTCGGGGGCCGAGTGATGCGCGTTTCTCTCATACACGTACGCGCGTGTGTGCGAGGCGTTGGCTCTAACTGAACCCGAGTGAGGCGTTGGGCTCTAACTGAACCAGAGCGATTGCACTGCAGGCTACGCGTTACTGAACCCGATTGATCGATCGATGGCTATTAACTGAACCTGATCGAGCGATTCCTTCGCTACTGCTGCTAACTGAAGCCGAACGATTAGATGAACAATGAGCGTTGCCGGGGGGGTTGGACGAACAGTGAGCGGTGGCATTGCCTCTGGATGAACAGGACCCTGTGGTGTGGTGGAGGGCTGGATGAACAGTAGACGGTGGAGGGGTGCCCGTGGAGGGGTGGTTGAATAGGACCCCGTGGTGTGGAGGGCTGGATGAACAGTAGACGATGGAGGGATGCCCTTGGAGGGGTGGTTGAACAGTAGCCGGTGGAGTAGCGCGGTGGAGGCTGGATGAACAGGAGCCTGTGGAGGCTGGAGGAGGTCGACGGTAGCCCATGGAGGCTGGAGGAGGTCGACGGTGGAGATGAACAGTATCCCGTGGAGTCCCGTTTTGCGGTACGCCACACCCCTCCTGATGAACAGGACCCCCGTTTTGACCGTAGGAGGTCTGTTTCGTCCGTTTTGCAGTATGCCACACCCCCCGATCAACAGGACCCCCGTT
>NC_041380.1:139798925-139842395 GCF_002162155.2 Triticum dicoccoides
ATGCCACACCCCCCAATCAACAGGACCCCCATTTCGACCGTAGGAGGTCCCGTTTCCTCCGTTTTGCGGTACGCCAGACCCCTCCCGATCAACAGGACCCCGTTCCGAACGTAGGAGGTCTGTTTCCTCCGCTGTGCGGTACGCCAGACCTCGTTTCCATCGCTTGTTCCGTCCAAGCCCTCCCGATGAACATGACCATGCATTCCGTTCGAACCCAGCCGGTTGGCTCCCACGCGTTCCGTTGCCTCCCAATGAACAGGACGCATTCCGTTGCCTCCCCATGAACACGACGCATTCTGTTGCCTCCCCATGAACACGACGACGACACTGTTTCTCCGTTCCGACCCAGGCATGTACACGAGCCCTAGCCGTACGTATGCGCGAGTAGGCGTTCGAGACCCCGCCCGTATGTACACATACGTGGCTGTATTTTCTTTCTTACACCCCGGCCACTATACGTACGTGTACATGCTACGTGCGCGCCTCTACTACGACACGTACGCGCCCCTACTACGACACGTGCGCGCCTCTACATCCACCAGTATATATGTACGTACACATTCGCGACCAGAATGACAACGCTACGTATGCTTCGACCAGGTGGGTCCCGACTGTCAGGCACTTCCTTACCTGCGAAGATGTAGCTGGTGGGTCCCAGCAGTCAGGGGGCGAATCTTTTTTTTGCCCGGATGCACTTCCTTGCGTGTGAAGATGTAGCTAGTGGGTCCCAGCAGTCAGGGGGAAACATTTTTTTTCGCGAAATACAGTGGCCCGTCCGGTGGGTCCCAGCTGTCAGGTGGAGGAATCATTATTTCGTGTAATAAGGAGGCACTTCCTTACTGCGGCCGTGGACCCAGCTGTCAGCCTCTCCATGTATGGTCCATGTCCGATGGAAGTCGTTCCTTGACCATGTTGACCATGCCGTGTCGAGAGCACCAGGGCGGTGGACGATGGCAAGGCCTAGGAAGGGGACAACGGGGAGCCGGGGAAGACGCGGCAGTGGAAGCCCGCGCAGAGAGGAGTACGAGGGTTCACTGGTTCGGCTGCGGTGTGAGGGTGCTGTTGCCGCAGGGCCTGGCCAGCGGTGGGAATAGTAGGGGGAGGTGAGGCCTCCGCAGCAGCACAGCCGACCAAGGGAGGCAGGAGCATGCGGCATGACCTGCGCTGCTTTGGGCGGCTGGAGCAAGAAGACCAGAGGTTGAACAAGCACTACGGCCGTTGGATGGACATCGTATGGTCACTGGAGCTAGAATCGTTCATATTGACTAAAGTTGACAAAGGCCCCTGTCCCAATCAACTTAGTAGGCCCACAAGTCAGCCTCCCAGCTAGCAGGGGGGTATTCATTTTTTTGTGCGTAATGAGGCACTTCCAGTGGGTCCGAGCTGACAGCGGGGGAGGGGGGACGTTTTTTTCGCGAAATATGTTGGCCCATCCGATGGGTCCCAGCAGTCAGGGGGGAAACGTTTTTTTCGCAAAATAAGGTGGTCGTCCGATGGGTCCCTGCTGTCAGGTGGAGGAATAATTATTTTGCGCGTAATAAGGAGGCACTTCCTTGCGGTCGCCTGGACCCAGCTGTCAGCCTCTCCACGTACAGTACTCTTCCGATGGAAGTCGGTCGTTGACCATGTTGACCACGCCGTGCCGAGAGCACCTGGGCGTTGGTCTAGACGACGACGAGGCCTAGGAATGGGACAACGCGGATCCAGGGAAGACGCAGCAGTGGAAGCCCGCGCGGAGAGGAGTACGAGGGTTCACTGGTTCGGCTGCGATGTGAGGCTGCCGTCGCCGCAGAATAACAGGGGGTGTGGGTGAGTAGAGGGATGGCCTGGCCAGCGATGGGAGTAGTACGGGGCGGTGAGGCCTCCGCGGCATCACAGCCGACCACGGGAGGCAGGAGCACGCGGCACGACTGGCGCTGCTTTGGGCGGCTGGAGCAAGAATAACAGAGGTTGAAGAAGCACTACGGTCGTTGGATGGACATCGTACGTTCACTGCAGCTAGAATCATTTATATTGACTAAGTTGACAAAGCCCTTGGTACGGGTCAACTTAGTAGGCCCACAACTCGGATTTGGCAGAGAACATATAGCCCATTTGGGATTTGTAAGAATGTACAACCCATTTTTTAATTCTAATGGAATTTACTACAGCCCATTTACAGTTTGTTAAAAGTACAACCCAACTTCTAGCTAGGACAATGATTATTAATTTCAAACAACCGCTCAAAACATAATTCAAAAAAATTCCCACATTTTGATGGGATCCGAAATATTTTATCTGAAATTTCTAGTCAGGTTAAATATAATTTCAAAATAAAGTTGTATTACGTTAAAATCCAACGAAATATTGCGCGTGCAACAAGTAATGAAATTAAAATTTTCAAATTCCAAAACTAATATATTTTTCAAACTAATTATGTGTTTGGTGCATAGTAACTGTCCAGTTATTATAATTAAATCCCATTTATTATTTCTTAAAGTCCATTTTCTTGTTAAGCCTAATGCATACCTCCTAGGAAAGTTTGCAGCCTAGCGGGGCGGAGAATAACAAGTTGACCCGGATATTGTGTACAACTGTCGGCCTAGTTGCATTGCTGATGTTGAAAAAAGGCATGTGTAGTATAGTACAACCTAACATGGTTACTCAGCCCGCATTCAGCGACGCCGGAAAGGTCCAAACAAGGCTTTTGTACAACTTTTTGAAGTCATTGAGCTCAATTAATAACTTAAGAAAAAAGTTAGATTACAGCGGAACCTAATTAAAAGCTATCATGAGCAAATAAATATTTGAACGGGTCCCACTTGTGCGTGTGCATGTGTGTGTGTGTGTGTGTGTGAGAGAGAGAGAGAGAGATAGAGATATAGACCCATCGGTCGATGCTCGTAAATACATCTTTCAGCCATATGCATTGTTGATGCTCAGTAAAAACTTATATAGTTGACACAATCATATAGAACATCATAGCACACTGAACTTGCATACAAAAATTTCACGCAGGCGACACAATCAGGATGGAAGCAGTGGATCGCTACGGGAAGGGCTATGTTGAAACCAACAAAGTCGTACATAACGATTCATCGTCTTTATCAATGACGGGGAAATATCTTGAATGTTGTGCAAAGAAAACAGACATACAACACAATAAGTTCTGCTAGCACATTGAGTTGATGTACAACCCTTTCCAAAAAAAGTTCAGGTACAAAATTAGAACAGGCCACAATCAAATGTACTAGTGTATCAGTGCTTCACACCCATAGCTCGGATTTAACTAGTATCTGACAAGATTCAGTTGTTACCTCAAATTAGATCACATCCAGGCAGCCAGCCCTGCCTCTTCTCCCAAAGAAGCAGTGGCCTCTGCCGCGCGATGGAGTAGGCCCTATGCCATCCATCGTTCTGAGCAACACAGGGAAAGTCTGACGTTGACTCCTGTAATGGACGTCGTCGACGGACCCTGGTACTAGCGGCGGCGGCAGGACTTTGATTGATGGATTGACCACTTCTTCGACATGCACGAACACTCGATATAGGTACATCCCTAATGTGTTCCGCGGCGGCCTTGGTGGCGACGAATAGTACAACCCCGGTTCCTGCACCGGTATCTCAACACCAATCACCTTCGGTATGGTGGACGACTTCTTCATCCATGCCATAACCATCAGAGCCCAGCTGTCTGGAGGAACAAACATACTTACGAGCTCACCTCTAAGGTCGTTGATAAGCTCGTTCATGGACTCGCTGTTCCAAGCACGTCGAGGCATGCCGTGGAAGGTAAGCTTTGTTAAAAACTCAAGCTCAGAGGGCACCAAGCCCCATCCTGGGTGCCACCGATCAAAGCTCACCAGCGCGCCATCGCAGAACAAACGCCGGGAAGATTCGAACACACGACTGTAGTCGAAAGTTGTCCGGAACCTGACGAAGAAATCAGCCGGTGGCGGACAGACTTCGACGAGCAAGTCACTTATTTGGATGTCGTGCGCAATGCCAAGAGCTTTGACAAGGTCGTCTAGCGAGACGGGAAGCCGGTCGCCGTTGATGGTTACCATAAGCACTTTGCCGGCAAACTGGTCGTCAAGCGCCGCCATGCCACTTTTGAGTGACATCACGCAGCGACCGAAGGTAGGACGGACCTCATGATCTCCGGCTTGGAGATCCGCGTTGACCGGCGACATGATAGTGCACTTTAGTACATGGAGTACAGGAGGGGGATTTGGGGGAACTAGAGTAGGAATCGAGATTCCAGAGGTGGGGAAGGGGTGGGAGACTGGGGATGAAAAGGTAGCTTGAATTTCGAGCACGCGCCAATATGCTCTCGGTGCGCAAGCACACGAAAACACCGGTGGCGCCCACATGTCGGCCTAAGAGTCCTTATTCTTTCTTTTTTGGAGAGCCCGGCCTTTTTTTCAGGATCTTTTGAGAGCCCGGCCTGAGAGTCATAATTGACCTGTTTGGCAGTGTTACTACTCGGCCATATTCAACGACACCTCACTTGCCCAAACAAGTGTACATCATCAAAAGGACACTGAGCTCAAATTATATAACTTGAAAAAAGGAGATATACTCTAAACACTGGAGAATGGTGATGCCCTCATTTAGCCCACCAGTAGTTCGAGACAGTAAATAGTTCGAAACAACGATATATACAACATTAAAACACTGACTAGTGACTACTACTGACATAAACAGCAAGACATGATAGTTCATAAGAAGTCTTGCTACACCACCAAAACGAACCCATCTGCAGCGCTCAGATACTCGTGATCCAGATGAGAATGGCATTCTAAACAGAAGCAACTATTACATAGTAAGAGTGACATAGACGAGGATGACCAAATGACAAGGAATATGCATAACAAAAGAAAGAACTACCCATCCAGAACCAGCAGCAAAGACAACAAAGTCATTCGAAGATATGATCCAACACCATCACAATTTGCAGCCCCGCTTCAACGACCAGTGATCCAGAGACACTAGTACTCCACCCTTTTTATGCAACAGCCCAATTACCTATCAACCTGAAGGCTTGAACCACATCACTGCCTGTCGTAATTGAGACATCCAAGGATCAAAGTTAATCCGGATGCCTTTGTCATTCTCACCTTCTTTTGGCTGCAGGCTGTATCGTTGACAATCAGGGGAGTTTCCTCCCGAACACCTAGGGCTCGCCGTGTAGACACAGTTTTCCATAGCAAACAGAGCCTCTCTTCCATCAAGATCCTTGGCAACGGTGATCTCCTGGTTAATCGGATAATTGAGTCCGAGAAACAGAGAGTGTGAACCAAGGCTATTTACCCGCCTCCAACTAAAAAATCCTAAAGGCCCCAACAAGCTGGTATCCTGCTCATAGACGTAACAACCACTGTCCGGATACTCACGTATTACACGGTGCTTGTATACAGTGGGGTTTTTGCAATATAACTTTTCCGGCTCATGTATCTGAATGATCATCAGTCTTTTGCCGTCGTCTGATCGAGCCAGGAACCAGTTGTGCTTCCCTGTTTTTGGCAAAGGTGGTGTGATTACAAAGGGCAGTAACTATAGGGACACTGCATCATATCAAAAAGGACAGGCTTTGTTAATGTAAGATCAACATTGTTCAGAGTATGAGTAGGATAATGCAAGAAACAACATTGTATAGTGGAAATAGGTCTCCCGTGCTAGCATGCCTGTTCACTTCATCGTTCAGGTATTATCCATATTGCGAACAGAACCAAATTCTCATGCATGCCCAATCAACGCCCTGCCGCGATCCATGCAGTGGTCGTTCCGGTGCATCAAGGACGGCATGCAGATCGTTCCACACTTGAGAAGAGGAAAAATGGAAAGGTAGAACACGGCAGCAGAGGAAGAGAACGCTGGCTAACGAGGCTGGGAGGGGATAGAGGAGGAAGTTAACGCTCCATGCCTAAAGGTTTTGGGAAAACCTGATTTTCATAAGGTGACTTATACTCACCTAAACAGAGGGAGTATTCCTTAACCAGAGAATGTTGTGTCTCCCACTCACGCGCTAAAAAACACCACGACACATTTTTTTATTTGTTTGCATAGGTCCCACCTATCAGGAAGGATGGGCACGTACACGAACAAGTACGACTCATCAGTCTACCCACATAGCCTTTCGTTTAGTCTACCTAGCCATCTAATCAACTGCCTGCATGCCACTTCTCCCATTTACTTCTCCATCGGGAACCGATTCTCCTTGGCTTCTTCACCTCCACTTCGTCTTCATTTGCATCCATACCCCACCGCGTTCACATTGTTTTAACCTCTTTAAATAATCATCTACTACTTCAGTTAGACTAGCCATCTAATCCTAATTCTCCAAACCATAGCCCTCCGTTCCAACGGTTCCAAATGGCGAAAGAGATCGAGATGCAGGTTTTTAGTGTCCAACATGTCCTCGTCGAAGGCTTGATGCGCATAGTTGCCACCGTCACCGTCCGCCAAAGGGTCGTTCGGCAGTGGATCAACAATGTATCCAACTCCCTCGAAAAGGTAGAGACGAGGGTCATCGGTCTCGACGCAGAGTACACGGAGCGTGCCCCTGGGAAGATCTAGCGCGCCGCTGTCCTTCAGCTGTGCCTCGAAGATGATGTTTTGGTGTACCACATCATATACTCGCCCTCCATACCAGGTGAGCTTCACGATTTCTTTTCTCGGGAGGACGTATACTTCTGTGGGGCAGCCATCGAAGGGGACAAACAGAAGCTGGAGCAATACAACCTTCATTTGAAAAGCATTGCTGACCTACAAACCAGAATCAAAATTCCTGTAGAAGATTGTGATAAACAGACACCATCCCTATTCGACATAGCAAATTTTGTGCTCAGTACAAATCTTCAGAAGGCTGACGAGACGGTGGCATTAAGGTCGTCTGGATGGGAGAATTGTCCCTTGACGTATGAGCGGATAAAATATGCTGCCCTCGACGCCCGTGTGAGTTTCGAGATAGCTGCAAGGTCCAAAGAGCTTGTTGCGAAGCCGTCTCCCACAGAGAATGAGAACAAGAAGAAGAAGAAGAAGAATAAGAATAAGAAGAGAAGGCTGCACTAGCAGGAGGGCATTATGGATGGATGAACTATTTCCTCTCTTTTAAAATAAATTATTCCCTCTCGGTGTATATTGATATAGATGGACTATTTCGATGGTGTGCATGTCTTTGGAGCAGAGTAGTAGCGTGGGTCCGCTTGACTATAAGGAACTATTTATCCACATATATAGCTTTCTCTGCTACTCCTTCCAGTGATCGGTATGCAGAGCATGTGTCCGTAGACATGACAGCTTGTCCATGGAAGTTCAACTACGGCGACCATCACGTTTCATCTCGCGATTCCCACGACGCCTCTCCAACCCACGGCACCACACCCCCGGCGTGCGCCTCACCCTCTCGGCCGCACCGCCCCTCTGCCTTTGTGTGCATGACATGTGGGCCACCTAAAATGCGGCGAGCATCAAGTTTCTACCACAGCCACCCGCGATTCCGACGACGTCGCTCGAACCCATGAAACCACACGTCCCCCGACCTGTGGCTCACCCCTCTTGGCCCCACTACCCCTCTGCCTACGGGAGCATTACATGTGGACCAGTCACCTATCGGGTCCACATGTTATTGACTCAAATGTAGGTGTAGTAAGGCGCTGAAGCTCAATCCCGACGGCCCTGAAGGGGAAATGTAACTCCTGCGCCAGGGCTTGTGGTGCTCCCGCAGCACGAACTCATGCCAAACTGGAGATTTGTTTCTTTACTATACATGCACGCAACGATTTAATGGACATTGTAATCTCAACATGTGATGGGGAGCTCTAAATTTGAATTTGAAACTTATAAAATGAAAAGATTCAAAACAAATAAACTGGGAGAGAGGGAGTATGTCGTAGGATGTGTCCCATACAAAATAAGTCCCCTAGTTTGTCACCACGAAGATGCGGTTAGAAAGGAGCACAGCGTCTTCCTACTCGTACGGCAACAAATCAGCCATAGACAGCATGGTCCTCCTTTGACCGCCATGTGCAAGGTTCGTGCTATCTTATTCAATCTCACCGTGGTTCCATCGTATCAATTCATGCGGTGGCCCATTGCAGGGCTGATCCCAATGTTGGACAAAGGTTCTACGGGAACGGTGTCACCGTTGTAAATGTTGTGCAAATTGATGTTGGTACCCTCCCGTACATATGCAAGCCAATCTCCACTCGCACCGAGCCTAACCTGTGAAATAGTGGGCAGGGGGAGAATTAGGAAATGGACACGGAAGTAGTCTTTAGAATGCATTTACTACATGATCGAACTCATCTTACCTGCTCATCGAAGGAAATCCGAGTGCCCCTCAACGTCGGCATCTCAAGGGGCGTCAACTTGTAAGTACGGCCACGCCGCGCTGGAGAGACCCCTAAGGAAACATCCTCGTGCGTTCCACGGAGTATCAAGATGCATTTGTATGAGTAGTTTATCTTGTGAGAGAAAAGGATGAACGAGGGAAGGCCTCTAGAGATAGAGATGGACACTACTACTACCAATGTGCTGGCCCGTGCGTTGCAATGGATCCAAAGTAGTAGAATAATACTTGTTCATGTGCTTGAAATATAAACACTCTAGTTTTGATATACATGTGTCAACAGACATGACAGCTTGTCCATGGAAGTTGAACCACGACGACCATCATGTTTCTTGTTTCTACCACTACCACACCCACACGCGATTCCCACGACGCCGCTCCAACCCACGGAACGATGTCCCCTGATGTGGACATGGATCCTCTGATGTGGCTATCACTGCCTCGCCCTGCCTTTCCTTCGCTGACAGGTGGGACCCACGCTTATGGGTCCCACATGTCAGTGACAGAATGGTAGGATTGTTCGCGTTAGGGGATCCTCATCCCCTCGACGTGCCCCTCATCCTTCTCGGCCCCACCGCTCCTTTGCCTTTGTGTGCATGACATGCGGGCTAGCTGAACTGCGGCGACCATCAACTTTCTACCACAGACACACCCGATTTGACGCGGTTTGCCTGCTTCGCTGCTCTACTCCGATCCGTACTCCCACAGCATCGAATTTTCATCCAGCAGCTATGACACATTTCGTCCCGGGCATCAATCCTCAGCTGGAGTACTTATGTACTACATGTAGTACCCGCCGGTGTGGCCATCTACGCCTCGTAACGCCCCGACGCCCAGCTGTGGCACCCTTGCCACGACCACGCTACCACTGGCCGGTTCATCTCGAATGAGTGAGTCGCGAACCACGCCACCACCATGAGAATGACATGTGGGACGGCTGCATTTAAGGTTCGAATGTCATTGACTCATAGGCCGGGCACTAAGCCACTGAAGTTCGGTCCTGTGGGCCCCGAGAGGGAAATGTAACTCCTGCGGCAGGCCTTGTGGTGCTCCCACAGTACGAGCTCGTGCCAAAAATGGAATTTGTTTCTTAGTACTACCAACTTGTACTAGTAAGGTACATGTGCATTGCACGCATGAGATTCTGGTGGTTTGTGCATTATGCTTCTACATGTGGAGCTTTCTGGATTCTAACATGTAGCAAAATCTGGTGGAATGTAAGGTTAGGCAAGTTTGATTAACTTAGCTGAGTGTTTGGTTCAAGCCGCACCTTAGGCAAGCCACACTAAGGCCCCACATGACATACACACAAAAAATGTGGCAAGATTCCCTTAGGCTTGCCAACTTGTGGGTCTCATTTTGAAGAACTAATAACTTTGCCTAAGCTTAGTTGTGGCAAAGTTAGTCATGAATTAAGTTCAACCATTGAGTCTTCTAGATTATACATGTGGCAGAATCTGGTGGATGATATCCAACGGCCAGTAGTGCTTGGATTTGCCATCTTTGTACCGTCGGATTGGCTTCATCCAACGAACAACTTTCAAAGTTTTTCACACACTATATAGGGGGTATAGATATAGATGTGCCGGTCCGTTGCAATGGATCCAAAGTATATCTATTTAGTGGAGTGCACTCTGAACACATTATCTATTTATTTTTCTCTAACCTTCCGTAGCCATGCAACCAAGCCACATAAGCTTCATGGGTGCCCCCACAACATATTATTCATACTACGTTGATTGAAAAAAAGATAAATCACCCAAAACAAGATCTTCCCGTTTTTTGTTCCTACGATGTTGTGCCGTGCACGTACCTACTAATTGTATAGTGGTAGTACTAGTAATATAGTATTAGGAGTACAAACTTGGTACTAGTAGGAGTAGCACTAGTACAGAATGCTCCTACTCTATCAACGAGCCCCGTCTGACACCAAATTTCTTGGCTTCCGTGCTACAACTAGATATTCCCCTCATTTCTGTTTTCCAACCCGGCGGCGGGCGGGGTGTCGGTTTGCTCAACGGCGGTCCCACATGAAAGTCAAAATGCTAGGCAACACGCCTTCCATAAGCTATGTGTCATGCCGGACGGGTCGTGTTGTACTCCCGATTCCCGGGAGTGTGGGGGTGCGACGCAAACACGGCAGACCTTTTCCTTTTACCAGCAATGTGCCCGTGCGTTGCGACGGATCCAAAGTAGTAGAATAGTAGTATTTGTTCACAAACTTGAAAGAAATCACTATTGTTTTGATATACTCCTAATATATTACTCCCTCCGTACCTAAATATTTGTCTTTTTTGAGATTTCAAATGGACTATCACATACGGATTACATAGACATATTCTAGTGTTTCTAGCAAGATGCCCTCGCGTTGCACGAAGTAGATGGAAAAGTTAAGCACAACTTATAAATTGATGGATGGAGTACTAGTTACAGTGATGTATATAATTAAGCAAAGGGATCGCACATGTCGGTATTGACTGGAACAAGAATGCAACATCACAATAAGAATTAAGGCCACGATGATGCGATTGCAGTGGTGGTTACAGAAGGCAAGAAGAAAGATGGATCCATGAACGTACGACCTCCTCCTCCTCAACTTAGTGCGTCGGGCCACCGACCGGCGGCTAAGGAGCAGCGGCTTTTGTGGCGAGGTCGAGGTGCTTCTCAGCAAAGGCATCCAAGGCTTCCAGTCGATTGAGGAAGGCCAACGTCGTAGCGTCCTCACTGGCCTTGTAGATACCTATGTACACGATTTGCTCATACACGTGGATGTGTAGGTCGACGAATTCTTGCAGGGCGAGGCGCCTCGTGGCAAGCGCGACCTCTAGGTGGACATTCTTCGTGGCATCGGCGGGCAGTCGCAGGGCCACCAGTGCTTGAAAGAGGTTCCGGCCATGGAGGCCGATTAGGGTGGAAGGCAATGAGGAGCCCGGGCACGCGGGCTGGAGGAGTACGGCGATGTCATCGGCGAGCTTCTTGAGGACGGTGAACTTGTTGCTGGTAGCAACAATCATCTGGTCCAACTGAGAGTCATAGTTGGCGTCGACGGCGGCCATCCACCAGCCGGTCTCCAACACCGTCTGGAGACAATCCTTGGCGCCATGCCGCAGGCCGGTGTCGTGGACCATCTGGCGCAGCTGCTGGCCGCTCATGCACATCGCTGCCATGGGTCTGGAGTGAGCTCTTTTGCGCTTAGTGTAGGTGCTTAGGCAAATGCTTAGGTGCATACAATGTGTAGATGCATTGGAATGGAGGGGCGCCTTTATATGAGGGTAAAATGCGTTGCATTCACATCGTGCAGCCTCTTTTCCTAGACCTCCTCCCATTACTTCCCTCATGCATTAATTGAAGGAGGATGCATTGGCTGTTCAACATATCAGGAACCGCTACTCCCTCCCTCGTCTGCATTAAAGCCGTATCGGGAACTGCGCCGCCCGCTGTCAAATCGAATACTCCCTCCGTCTAGGTGAGTATTAAGTCATCTTACGAAAACCGAATAGTAAACACATAGGCGTGGTGCATTAACTCTCGCGTTGTTTCTTATTTTTTGACATAAATAGAGGAATCAACCAAGAAGAGATGTGGGGCTTGTATGCTTTTAATGACTTGAGACTATCAAACATGACATGTAGTGGTCAGTTCGTTGCACAAGAACAAATACAACCCACGTCAGCACACACGCATCTTATATAGCATCACATACAATGGCTATAAAAGATGAATGAGACCAAATTATATCTCATCTAGATGAGTTCTAGCAAAACTGTATTAATAATACTTCGTACTCCTGTGCCATGTATCATATATTAGTATCATGTAGTACTTTATTTATTGCCATGAATGACACATAGTACTCAACTCTCTCTGTTTCTTCATTTAATTCTACAACACCTCATCAAAATTGCTAAGGCTAGTACCATTACAACCAGCCTTAGCAAATACGAAGTACTAAACATTAAGTTCTCTCGTTTTCCTCTCCACCTTGGTCACCTAGACGGAGGGGGTATACTGCATGGGCTTTTCCTGCGCGGTAGGCGGGGCAGTTCCGCCTAGTCGGTTCGACAGAGACGCGAGAAGATGAGGGACTAGGCTGCTGCAAACGCAGGGCCGTGTGATTTGACAGCGAGTTACTGTTGGACAGGTGGGACCCCGTGATTTGACTTGCCATTATCATTTTAACTGCGGCGCTACGACCGGCGTGAGTCTCCCGATTCCTGACCACCTCCATGCAGGTGCCTCTCCCAATGCTCCACCATGTAGTAGAGGCTGGCTCTTGCATGAGAGCCCACTTCTCCACTTTTTCCTTGCCTCTCTTTCCTCCACATATGCAAAAATGCCATGTAAAGCGCACTATTGTACTTACTTGCTCCTACAGGTGCTTAAGCTTGCCACATAGGCATAAAGTCTGATGTGGCAAGTTAATCAAGAAGAGAGAGACTAGTTTGGTGACCCAAGGAAGAAACGATGCTAAGCGCGTGTACCTAGGTGAAAAGACAATTTTGATTCTATAGAAAATTAAATGAAGCAAACTTAGCAACACCATTTCATTGGAAGAGGTCACTCCTTGGCAAATGCAATAAATACTAGTACTCCCTGTGTCCCATAATATAAGAACGTTTTGGCACTACACTAGTGTCAAAAACGTTCTTATATTATGGTACGGAGGGAGTAGGAAGAAAGAGATAGAGAGAGGTAAAAAAATACACTTATAGCCAACCTTATAGCCAAAACCTTGTTGTAGTATGAGTGACTAAGTGATGACTATGTATGACATGCCAACATTAGATAGCCTAACGCACGTGTTAAATCTCCGAGGGCGTGACCGCACGAGCGACGCGACGGTCGTGGTAGGCGCGACCACAATACGGGCTGCTGGCAGCCCTTGGATCTGAGATCAAACGGTCGCATGCTAAGTTGCTGAAAATTTGCAGAATAACCCTCCAGGATAGGATATTCACCCATAGGTCTAGAATCACACCATGCAACCGTTCGATCTCAGATCCAAGGGCTCTCGGAAGCCCGCATCATGGGAGAATGGAAAGCCACTACCCTGCCATTCGCACACTGGCAGTTCGCTCCTACTCGTCCCCGCACGTCCTTCAATACTACGGCAGTTCGCTCCTAGTCGTCCCGTCCATTCACATTATGACAGTTCCACTAATCCTAACCCTCCTCCCAAATCCATGGCGTCCCAAGTCTCCCCGATCGGCGATGAGTACAAGGTTAGAACCATCACCAGTGATGAGTTCGACGTCATCTACACCCGTTCTTCCGCGATGGTGAAAGGATGCCTTTCTCGCTTCAGACGCATGTTCGAAGACTCAGATGATGAGTGGGTCGCTGGGCTAGATGTTGAGTACACCATAGTCCTGGGACGAGAGAAGGATCTAAAGGACGAACAGAGGAAGAAGCCTGCCATGATCCAGGTTTGCATGCATGACTTATGCTTGGTCTACCACATATGCCATGCCGATGTTGAGTGCCAGGATTTTAAGGACTTCCTCGAGAGCAACCTAGTCAAATTCGTTACTCTAGATTTTGGTACGACAAAGAAGTCCTGCATCGGATAGGCCTCGTTGTAGGCAACACCTTCGACCTCCAGAAGAATCGGCTGGTGTCCTCTCGTCAGCCTTCAATGCTGACCCTGGCAGGAGCCATGGTTCATCCTTCGTACGGTAAACTGGAGAAACCTCCATACACGTTTCATCGTCATGCATGGCAGCGGAATGTACTAGATATAGACCACATCCACTATGCTGCAATGGATGGCTACCTTTGCTTCAATATCTACAAGGGTTGGATGAAGAGCAACAACCAAGTGTGCGGTTCAAGCAAAGAAGTATCGGCCAAGAGGAAGAGGGACAAGGACGAAGTCGAGGACGTGGCCGAGGACTCTGAGTAAGGTGGCAGTGTCGTTGCTCATGGTGGTTCTAATGTAGTCTCTACCGGAATAGTTGCAAAGTTTAATTTCAGGTGTGGTTAATTTAATTTGAGGGTTGTGTTGTGCTGAGCCCCCAGTAGAACTATGTTATGTTTCTTCTTGTTACTTTAACTCTTCAGTACGTACATACTAGTATTTCTTACATTTCATCTTTTAGTTGGTATAGTACTACCACTCGTTTCTTCACATTATATACATACAATATATATGGCCAAAATCATATAGCCAGCAGTTTAGTTGTCAAAGAATTTCAGGGTGCTTAGTTTTGTCAAAGAATTCCAGGGTGCTTAGTTTTATTTGAGGGGTGGGCTGTGCTCTTGTGCTGGACACCATTATTGTGAAAAGCCTTTTGAATAGTACTATATGCATAATTTGGCGACAAGCGCTCTCTATATGTACCACCTTTTTTTTAATTTCAAGTTTTGCTCCATGGCGCAATCCATCGATACTACTACTGTACAAAAGTGGAGTATATACATTTCTTAAAAGGCTAGAGGGCGGGGCAGTCTAGCTCAGTCGGTTTCATGAGAGGCGAGGGCCTTTGTGATTTTACGGCTCATTACTACTGTCAAATCGAATAGTATTGTGCCGCCCGCTGCACGCCCGGTGCCTCCATTAAACCCCTCCGATAAACCCGCATGCAAACCGAGAATCCTACTCCAGCCACACGTCCGTTCATGAGCGGGCCGGAATTAAATGCAACACCGGCCGAGCTCCTCTCGTCCTCCCTCAGTTTAAACGAGACCAGACGCTGGCCAAGCTCCTACCGTCCTCCCTCTATTTACACGAGGCCAGACAGACAGAGGGCAAGAATCGCACCCCTCCGTCGCTCCCCCATCTCCTCCTTCACCATTTTCTCCACTCTTCTGATGGCTTCCGATGAGCCGTTCTCTGTCATATTACCCAGCTAGGTGGCCCGCCGAGCCCTCCGGATACGGGCGAGGCCGCTCGGTGCTTCACCAACCTTGCTTGGCCCGACGGAGTCAGTTGCCACCCCAAGCAGGCGCGTGGTTCAGCAACTCACCGCTCTAGTTCAGCTCGATGAGGAGTGTCGAGTTGCTCCACGCTGGCACGGCAGCGAGCACGCCGGTACGGGCGCCGTCGCTGCCGCGTCATACCGCGCCACCAGTGTCTGTGGTGGCCGCGCCTCCCGTGTCTGTGGGTGCACCTCCCGTGCCTGCGGCAGCGCCATGCAGGCAGAGACAGAAGCCGGGTGCGTGGAGAGCAACGAGTCGGTGGCCAGCTTCTCCGTGTCCGCCGCCATCATTGAGGAGAAGTAGAACATGGGAGGCCGCCGCCACTTGGGACCCATGATGGCCACCGCCGAGGCGACGACCGCAGATTCAGGTGGTTTCTTTGCTGCTTCGTCTCTTCTGAGGACCTTCGTCGACCCCGCAAGTGTCTGATGGACATGAGGAAGACAAAGGGATCCGCGGGCGGCCATTTAGAACTAAAATAAGTCTAGATACATCCATTTCTAGGACAAGTATTTCCGGACGGAGGGAGTATTAATTATACAAGAGAGCCGGATTGGCACCTCTTAGTTCATGTAAATGTAATGAAATCCATCATGTTTATATGAAGATCCGGCTTTTTTATACGAAATCCTTCATGCTTATATGAAATCAGTCCGTGTTTGCATGAATTTCATCTGGTTGTTAGAGTTGTAAAAATGTATGCCGCTGGCGTTTGATGTCGTCCTCCGCTTAAGGAAGCGGGAGGAAATTTGCCAGCTGCCGTTGGAGATGCTCTTTATGCTGGAAATAATAGAGTGACATCCAATCCATTTGAGTTAATTGCCTATATGATTGTCCCTCTATAAAAAGTTAATTGCATGTACAGTGTACACGTGACTTGTAGGGTGGCTACAGCTTCGTACAGAAAGTTAAAAAGAAACAAGTCCATCCTTAATCTTGTATTCTAAGTACTCTATGGGTTCCACTGTCAGTACAGTAGAGAAAGAAGTAAATATTAAATAAGTAGAGTAACATATAATATAAAAATATAAAGTTAAAAGACAGAATTCGAACTCATGTCATCGCGTTGCGAGCATCCGGCGCTAACCAGCCCAGCACAATTTTGTTGTAGACCATGCTGGAGATATATCTCCATGTCTACTCTTATATATACTCCATTCGTTCCTAAATATTTGTCTTTTTTAGATTTCAAATGGACTACCACATACATATGTGTATGTAGACATATTTTAGAGTGTAGATTCACTCATTTTGCTCCGTATGTCTTTTTAGGAAGGGGTCAGATTTGTCCTTGATTTATTTATGAGGTATCCAGATGGCACTACACCGCCAAGAAAAGAGAGTAACATCAAAATTATGGACTACTTTTTTGAGTATGTTGGTAAGGTCCGGTCATAGTCACTTGTTGAAATCTCTAAAAAGACAAATACTCCCTCCGTCCGGAAATACTTCTCATCAAAATGGATAAAAGGAAATGTATCTAGACGTATTTTAGTTTTAGATACATCTCTTTTTATCCATTTTGATGACAAGTATTTTCGGACGAAGGGAGTAGAAAACAGAGTTGGTGATGATGGTGTGCGTGCCATCCTGCAATATAGGCCGTCGGATTTATATCTAACGGATAGGAAAGAAACTATGGCAATTTTGCAAAAATATACCCACACGTCTCTCCACGTTCGCAAATAAGGCCTTCCCTCGTTCAACCTTTTCTCTCACAAGATAAACTACTCATACAAATGCATCTTGATGTTCCGTGCAACGCACGGGCAACTAGCTAATTTCTTTTAAAATAGTTGTTGCGATAATTGGGTTGAAGTGATATATTTTATGTCTGCCCCGAATGATTTCAGATTCACTAGTAGTAACAAAGAAAAGGTTGCCTTGTTAATTAACAGAAAACGGGGTGAAAACTATCACATGAGGCCGGTAAAAACAAGGCACATCGGGTTCAACGTCATCATCACTACAGCTGTGCGCGCGCGAAAAGTCTACATATCGAGGGGGCTACCGAGTGAGGCACCGAGACACAATGTTTGAGAGAGAAACCAATTGACAGATTATGATCAGATCGAGTTGTCACCCTTCTGCTGCTATCATTGTTGGGGGGGGAGGGAGAGAAAGACGTATCGAGAGTGTGCACGGTAGGCACAGAGGCACAACTAGCGAGTGTGTGTGTGTGTGTGTGTGTGTGTGTGTTTGAAAGAGGAGTAGATAGATTATTATCAACATCGATGTGCCACCCTACTCCTTCGGTGCCGGGTAGTGTGTGTGTGTATGTTTGAGAGAGAAGCCAGTCGATAGATTAGTATCAAGATTGAGGTGTCACCCTAGTCCTTGGGTGTTGGGAAGTGTGGGTGTGTGTGGGGGGGGCAGTGACACTCACATATCTCTACTCTTATAAAAAACAGAGTTGGTGATGATGGTGTTCCTGCCATCCTGCAATATAGGCCATCCGATTTATATCCGACGGACAGGAAGGAAACTATGGCAATTTTGCAAAAAGATACCCACACCCCTCTCCGCATTTGCAAATAAGGCATTCCCTCGTTCATCCTTTTCTCCCACAAGATAAACTTCTCATACAAATGCATCTTGATGTTCCGTGCAACGCATGGGCATCTTGCTAGTCGAGAGAAGGAGTTTGTGTGACATATATCTAGCTATATTAAGGGATAGGTATATAGCATATGTGTGAGAGACATTATTATACTTTCAGACATTAGTGGTTGTGGGTGGGAAGAATTAAAGGGGTGGGCGTGTTAGACATAGACAGCGTGTGTGTTTCTGTGTGAGAGACTTGTAGGATGGGGTAGAAAGACGAATTTAACCCTGATGGAGGGATAGAAATACACGAAGTGCCCTGTGTGATTCCGATGCCCGCAGGGAAATGAGATATGTATGCGTATGAGAGAGATTGCACAACTCATTCACGTATCACTATCTAGCGATCGTGGACGTGCATCGCTTGAACATAAGTCAATATCTACTACGTATCGTGGCCAAAGGTACAATATCGATTCAACGCTATAAAGATTGGACACTCACATATCACATTTTTTTCTATTTAAATAAACCATTTCAGTTGTGCATCCCAAAGTCACAGTGATGTTTCTTCAAACAACCAATGTAGCTATCATGTACATGCACCATTGTTACTCTTGCATTCAAATTCATTAGTCTTGGATGATTTAAGTTTCTATTTTGAAGTAATATATGTAATATTCATATATGAATTCAACGGGTATGCAATTTATGAATTGGAGGCTATGTAATCATATGAGGTAACACTTTTAAGTAGCTGACTACAATATCCATTTCCTTTTGTGCGCCTCTACACTAACACGTCAATGCATTACGTTTAAAGTAAATAACCAATGGCACTAAATTATCTATTTACACGAGAAATACATAGGCTGAGCATTTGATCCCTTTTTTTGTGAACGCGCCACTACACCCGTACGATTGGCCGCGCCCGTGTGAACGTCCAAGTTATCGGCGCATCATCCCGAGTTATTGTCTTTTTTTCTTGGGTGGACTTTACACGAGTTATTAACTGCTGACGCATGACCCGTGTACACAGTCTAGCATGACCTTTCCGCTAGCAAGGTCCAAAATTAGTTGAAACTGGATACGAACGATCCCGCGGGCGGCAAAATCTCCCGCCTCCTTCTAAAATTTCCGCCACCTTAGTCTTTAGCATGCGAAATCCCCCTTTTGTCCTTGGTGCATGGAGACCAACAGTTACAATACCGCCCTCATCTACATGATAGGTCGGGGCTGCTTTGGTAACTTCCGGTTCCCCCACTACACGGCACCCCCATTTCCTCTCCCCCTCCCGCAAAACGACTAACTCCACAGCACCAGAGCATCTTACATCACGCCGTCCGTACTTCATCGCCCTTTCTCCCCTCCCCTCTCGAAACCCTAGACTGCTCATCCACCGGCGTACCATAGCCCATTCACTGCCAGCAGCATCCACCTCGCCGGATCTGCTTCTACGGCCGCATCTACCCCTCCCACCTCCCCTAGAAACAAGTAGACTGCTCATCCACCACTGTACCACAGCCCATTCAGTGCCGGCCTTGTCCACGGCGCCACATCTGCTTCGCCGGTACTCTCGTCAACCGCCGCGCATCTGCAATGGCTCATTCGTACTCCCCACCGAAGACGCTTCGTCCACACACCCCGGAGCCGCCCCACCGACGCCCCCATCGACGGCCTCTGATCCTCTTCGCCGACACCTTCCTCAACCCTACCGGATCCACTTCACCGACACCTTCCGCAACCCTACCGGAGTCGCTTCACTGACACCATCGTCAACCCTACCGGAGTAGCTTCGCCTATACCATTCTCAACCCTACCGGGGCTGCTTTGCCAACTCATAAGTCCACAACCTCAGATCCGCTTCCTTGCACCCTCATCCAACCTACCGGAGCAGCTTTTGACGCCCCGTCCATGGCCGCAGATCCGCATCATCGACACCACCCTTAACCCAACCACCGGAGCAGCTTCTGACGCCCCGTCCATGGCCGCAGATCCGCATCGTCGACACCATCCTTAACCCAACCACTGGAGCAGCTTCTGATGCCCCGTCCACGGCCACAGATCCGTGTCATTGACACCATCCTTAACCCAACCACCGAAGTAGCTTCACCTACGCTCTCGTCCACGGCCACAGACCCGCTTCGCCCACACCGTAGTCCACCCTACCGGAGCCGCTCCACAAACACCCTACTCGACGGTTCTAGATCTCCTTACCGGACCCCGACAGCCAGCGCAGCATCATCACCCTCGACGTTTCTAACGTAATTCCCACCGTATTGAGAGATGCCAAGCACCCGCCACGGCCTAGGTACTTGTCACCTTTAAACCCGCCCAGCATCACCTGCCCGATGTACTTCAAATATACTAACCAGTCGCTGTTACCTGTTATGCAGCTGGCAAAAACTACAAGGACGATGTTTCTTCTAGATCTAACAGCTTGGCCAACCAAGATCGTGGACTGAGGCATTGCTATGATCTTGTAAGCGCGTCTCTCTCTCTTGTATTGTTCTGTGCCTGCCAGTGTGCTTTGCTAGGATTTTCGACCAGTAATCCCTTTGTGCAGACAATGATTTCTACTACTGGCTGCTAAATTAGATATGTAGATGTCATACATGATACTACCTCGTACCTCCGTTCCTAAATATAAGTCTTTCTAGAGATTCCACTATAGGCTACATACGGAGCAAAATGAGTGAATCTACACTCAAAAATGCATCTATATACATCTATATGTGGTCCATACTGGAATCTCTACAAAGACATATATTTAGGAACAGGGGCAGTACAGTACACAAAATCGTAGGTGGCATGTAGGAATTCCAGTGCACTACATTAGGCTCCCTTAGAGTGCCTGCTAGTCCAGCATACAGAGTCATGGCTAGTTTATGGTACACACACAATCGTTAATTGGTGGTTTAAATATGCGCAAGGGATATGCAATGTAGTATCATGTAGAGATGTCTGAAATTAGCCGTGTCAACTTGCAGATAGGGTTACACAATGAAAAAGTACAAGATGTATGTGGGAATTTCATGGAACATCACAAAAAAAGGAGAGGCAATGGTGAGCCTATACAGTATGCTATGGTACGTCACTCCTCCATTGCAATCATCGTGACATGTTATTTGTATGCCAGTTCTATTAGCCAAGTTTCTTAGGGACAGTTATTACGAGTTATCCTAAGAAAATAAACACCTGTGAATATAAGCTGCATGTAATAAGCCAACCAGTTATTTTCATTGCGTTTTCAGCTTATCTTTGGTATGATTAGTGGAACGTCTAGATTGCATTATATTTTTTTCATTTTGCTGCCCATATGGAAATTAATTTGACTTGCAAACATCAAAAATTGAACCCAGTGCAGTAATTAATATGATAGGAAAACAGACCATCACTATTTGCTCAAAATGCAAATACAAAGATACCATCTACTTGGCACAATCTACTTTGGTCAATGTTTTCCATAGAGATCTCATTGCCTAATTTAAACGAAGAACGCATGACCCACATTTAAATGAAGAACAATTATTTATTGAAATTCGATGGTCCAAGTGGTTGGTTATTATCGCATAGCAGCACCACCTGAAAGCATCATATAGCAGTAGCAGCTCATAGCAACTCATCATACAGCAGCAGCAGTCTGCAATTCATCATATACCAGCAGCAGCTCATAGCAATTCATCATATAGCAGTAGCAGGAGCAACTCATAGCAATTCATCATATAGCAGCAGCAGGAGCAGCTCATAGCAATTCATCATATAGCAGCAGCAGGAGCAGCTTGTAGCAACTCATCATATAGCAGCAGCTCATAGCAATTCATCATATAGCAGCAGCAGCTCATAGCAACTCATCATATAGCAGCAGCAGCTCATAGCAATTCATCATATAGCAGCAGCAGGAGCAGCTCATAGCACTGCATCATATAGCAGCAGTAGAAGCAGCTCATAGCAATTCATCGTATAGTGGATCAGAATGAAAATTTGGCAAAAAATTAGAGGAGATCCTCACCTTGTTGGATGAGCTCATCCTTCAACAGCACCTCAAGGCCATGGCCTAGGAGGAGGGGAGGGGGAATAAGGTGCCTTCTGCCGTAGTGTGGCATCAGCCGTAGTTGTGCAGCGCCCGCCGGAGTAGTGCGTTGGACGAACCACAGTGGAGCAGCTACTGGAGACCATGAGAATGAGGGGCGGCGCTAGAGGGAGGAGAAGCCAGGGAGATTTGCCCCTACCCGCCGGTCATGTAGCCTAGCTGGACATAGCATCGTCTAGGACCAGGCCAGATGGGAC
Source organism: Triticum dicoccoides (assembly GCF_002162155.2). NCBI lineage: Eukaryota > Viridiplantae > Streptophyta > Magnoliopsida > Poales > Poaceae > Triticum > Triticum dicoccoides. The sequence goes on from NC_041380.1 coordinate 139,821,010, forward strand.
CAGTGGCGACGGCTCGCTGGAGGAACCCTAGTGCTGCAGGTAGGGGATCGAGGTAGAGGGAAAGGGGGGAGGAGATGCAAGCGGGCAGGGCAATGAATGCTTGCGTGTTTGTTTTTACTTGAGGGTCAGGTGTGACACGGGCGTCAGCAGTTGCATTTTGGGTGTAATATAGGCAGACAACAGAGTCATTTCACTATTCCCCTTCCCTTCAATTTTTAGTGAGGTTCTACCTGAAACACCCCCCTCCAAAGCGAAATTAGTTAAGCCCAAGCCCAAAACTCAAAAATGACTTCTTTACATCTTTTATGGCTTATTTTGACAATATGCCCTGAAAAGGCGGAATCGAACTGGCCCTTAACCTGCAATTCAATTGTGTGTGCAATGATGAATCACTCATGCCTGCTATCTGTACATTTAGGCATCATTATACATGGCATAACCTAATACATGTGCATTCCATTGTAGAATCTGGAATATGCAATGTTTATGTTAGTTCATACGTTGCACATGATGTTCAAATGCCCCTTAAATCTGGTCAGTCAAGTGATGGTCTTTAAGCCTCCTTCTTTGCTTCTTTTCTTGATATGTAAGATTTGCTCACACATCTGTTCAATTGCTTGTTTGCATCAGCCAGCCATACTAGGACTGTTTGCTTTGATTACTTGATGTTCTTGACCTAACACTCTAACAGAGCTTGTCAATGATTTAAATACTAAGGGCTGCTGTAGTGGGGCCTTGTCTAACTCATAGGTGACATAAAGGTTTGGCTGTACACTACAGTAGGATCTCCAAGAGTACCTGGAGATCCAGTTCGAAGGTATGCCTAGTTTTTACATAGTGCAAACATAGTAAATGCTCATTTCATTGTGTGCAAGTGCAAGAGATGCAGCATGTTTCATTATGTGGTGTTGTTTTGTTATAATCTCATCCTTTTGTATTCACAGACTGGAAAGTATGCATATTTATCTTCCAAGGATACAAGTAACTAGTTTGTGCCACCTTGCAGAGGGGGTGCAATGAAGATAAGATTGAGGATTTCCAAGTACAAGATGTTAGGAAGGAGCCTTGCAAGAGAAGTAGGAGCTGCGCTGAGCCTCTTCAACCTGCTAAGGTATGTCACTGTATGCAACTCAACAGTTCAATTCCTTGTTTGTTTCAGGCATAGTTAATTTTCTCTTTTGAATTGCTTTATTTGTCCTCAGTTAATGAGATGCCCAAATAATCATGCCTGATGTTCGATACTTGTATCACTATTAGTTGACATAATTAAAGGCCTTACCATTTAATTACTCTGCCGAAGTGTGCCTGAAGCTTTGAAGTCTATTAACCAACTATTATTGCATGAGGCTCACAATCTAGTTTATACTACGCTAATGATTGCATAGTTTTGCCTGCTGTAGTATGTTTGTATGAAACCCTCTACTGTTCATTATGCTCCCTAAGACTTTAATTGAGGCACAGAATGGCCAACTGCTTGCTTACTTATACGCAACGTGATGTCTAAATTTGTAACTTGTCTGTGTTTTCGATTGGGCCCCAACATCATGCTCCTCTGGTGAGCTAAGAGGGATTTCTGTATGCAGGCTGCAAAGAATATCTTTTTTCTAATTTTTAAAATATGACATGCTTATGCTTCATGACGTGTAACATTTTTTTTAAAGTGACGTGTAACATTATTGTTAGTCCTGTTTTGCCATGTAGTACAAAATAGTGTCTTGTTCGCTTCACTATTGTAACTATATTTTTGCTCTAGTCATGTGTACTTACAGAAACATTTTAGGATGAAGTGACATCAACACAAAGATCTGCGAGCAGTGCGGCATGGCCGTTACCGAATGATTATAGATTGGAATTGGAATGTGCCTATGTTCTCGAGCATCAACTAGAGGTGGCAAGGCAACGTGTACATGATTGTCAACGTATAATCAACAAGTTGAGACTGGACATGCAGGTATTAGATGCAGGAGTAAAAAAATGAAACAAGACACTGAGGTAACCATGAAGGAATTAGAGATTTTGTAGACTGAAATTTGTGTTATCTGAGTCCGGCCAATCCTATTTTCTGAAGAGATTATAGTTCAAATGGAGTTAAGTTGATGCGCATCCATGATGTATGAGCTGTATTTGCCCAGTGTATGTAATTTGCTATCTGTGTATGCTTTATTATCACCTGTGCCGAACCATCATGCCTAGTGGGTATAATCGGCTGTAATTTCTTTATTGTATAGTGTAGGATTATTCTACCTTTCTATGCCTTGATCTCTTTGTTGTATAGTGTATGCTTTTTAGAGGTGATAGTATTGAGTAGGATAATTCTTTGAATATGCTATATCGTTCAAACGGGGGCCAACTCGCCCGACCATGGCCCTTCACGGGCCGTTGGATCCATGGGCCTTCTACGTCTCGTAGGATCCATGGGCCTTCTACGTCTCGTAGGATCCATGGGCCTTCTACGTCTCGTAGGATCCATGGGCCTTCTATGTCTCGTAGGATCCATGGGCCGCCGACTCATTTATGGGTCTTGTACGGGCCTTTAATGGGCCGTAGACGGGCCTTTAATGGAAATCGTACGTTTTATGGGTTGACCATAACGGGCCGTTAATAGGCCGTATTTGGTGATGCTATGAAAATGGCCCAACAGACTAACGGTCCACAAACGGGCCGACTGTAACAACGGGCTGAATTTGGCCCACAGGCAGAAAATGACAGTAACGGGCCGTAAGTAACCGAATGCTGCAAATGAGCCCAAGAATAAATGGGCCCTCAGAAGGCCGAAAGTTAACTTGGGCTGGAAACGGCCCAACGGAATAACGGGCCGTTAATGGGTATAAAGTGATACATTTTTCATTACGGGCCAGTTTCACCACGGGCCGTTAATGGGTGTAAAGTAATACACTGTTCATTACAGGCCAGTTTTAGCACGGGCCACTAATAGGCCAAGAGTTACAAAGGGCCTCATATGGGCCAAAAGACGTCATGGGCTATACATGGGCCCGAAGTGAAAACGGGTTGGAATCATATTGGATGGCCCAGATGACGCTACTGGACCTAATTCGGATAGGGCGTAACGGGCCTTGGGTTAGCAGGCTGTAAATGGGCTATATGCGAACAGGCCATTAACAGGCTTTCCATGGGCCGGCCCGCCAGCTTTTGACCAAGTCAAACGGGCCGCACTACAAAAAAAAAAGACACATCGATGACATTTTGGGCCGAACAAATTTTTTTCCTGTCATACATATGACACTTCTATGACGATAATTGTGAAAAAACCCGTATCATCATAGATGTGGTGGGCTCCTACTTCTATGACAAAAATCATGACAGAAAATGGGCTTTTCATCCTGGGTGGGCCGGAGACGCAGCCGCATGACATTCTTTGGGCCGTCCATGACGGAAAAAACCGTGGTAGAAGCGAGGGCGAGGAAAATTTCGGGGAGTTCCCGGTTACGGTGGGAGGTCGGGGGCCGAGTGATGCGCGCTTCTCTCGTACACGTACGCGCGTGTGTGCGAGGCGTTGGCTCTAACTGAACCCGAGCGAGGCGTTGGGCTCTAACTAAACCCGAGCGATTGCACTGCACGCTACGCGTTACTGAACCCGATCGATCGATCGATGGCTGTTAACTGAACTCGATCGAGCGATTCCTTCGCTACTGCTGCTAACTGAAGCCGATCGATGCTGCCTTTGGATGAACAGTGAGCGTTGCAGGGGGGTTGGATGAACAGTTCCTGGTGGGGGTGGATGAACAGGACCCCGTGGTGTTGTCTTTGGATGAACATGACCCCGATCGATCGAGCCGGTTGGGGCTGGATGAACAGGACCCCGTGGAGGGCTGGATGAACAGGACCACCCTGTGGAGGGCAGGATGAATAGTAGATGGTGGAGGGTAGGATGAACAGTAGCCCGTGGAGGGGTGGTTGAACAAGAGCCCGTGGAGAGGGCTAGTTGAACAGTAGCCGGTGGAGTAGCACGCGGTGGAGGCTGGATGAACAGGAGCCCGTGGATGAACAGTCGCAGGTGGAGGCTGGAGGAGGTCGACGGTGGATGAATAGTAGCTCGTGGAGGTTGGAGGGGGTCGACGATGGATATGAACAGTATCCTGTGGAGTCCCGTTTTGCGGTACGCCACACCCCTCCCGATGAACAGGACCCCCCTTTTGATCGTAGCGCTCGAACACAAGTCTATTTCGTCCGTTTTGCGGTATGCCACACCCCTACCGATCAACAGGACCCCTGTTTCGACCATAGGAGGTCCGTTTCCTCCATTTTGCGGTACGCCAGACCCCTTCCGATGAACAGGACCCCGTTTTGAATGTGGCCGGTCGAACACAAGGCCGTTTCCTCCGTTCTGCGTACGCCAGGCCTCGTTTCCATCGCCTGTTCCGTCCAAGCCCTCCCGATGAACACGATGCATTCCGTTGCCTCCCCATGAACACGACGCATTCCGTTGGCTCCCCATGAACACGACGCATTCCGTTGCCTCCCCATGAACACGACGACGACGCTGTTTCTCCGTTCCGACCTAGCCATGTACACGAGCCCTGGCCGTACGTATGCGTGAGTAGGCGTTCGAGACCCCGCCCGTATGTACACATACGTGGCCGTATTTTCTTTCTTGCACCCTGGCCGCCTCTACTACGACACGTGCGCACCTCTACATCCACCAGTATATATGTACGTACACGTTCGCGACCAGAATGACAACACTACGTACGCTTTGACCAGGTGGGTCCCGACTGTCAGGCACTTCCTTGCGTGCGAAGATGTAGCTAGTGGGTCCCATCAGTCAGGGGGGGCGAAATACGGTGGCCCGTCCGGTGGGTCCCCGCTGTCAGGTGGAGGAATAATTATTTTGCACGTAATAAGGAGGCACTTACTTGCTGCGACCGTGGACCCAGCTGTCAGCCTCTCCACGTACAGTCCACGTCCGATGGAAGCCGTTCCTTGACCATGTTGACCACTCCACGCGAGCACCAGGGCGGTGGACGACGGCGAGGCCTAGGAAGGTGACGACGCGAAGCCGGGGAAGACGCGGCAGTGGATGCCCACGCATAGAGGAGTACGAGGGTTCACTGGTTCGCTATGGTGTGAGGTTGCCGTCGCCGCAGAATAACAGGGGGTGTGGTGAGTAGAGGGATCGCCTGGCCAGCGGTGGGAGTAGTAGGGGCGGTGAGGCCTCCGCCGCATCGCAGCCGACCACGGGAGGCAGGAGCACGAGGCACGACCGGCGCTGGTTTGGACGGCTGGAGCAAGAAGACCAGAGGTTGAAGAAGCACTACGGCCGTTGGATGGACATCGTACGGTCACTGGAGCTAGAATCGTGCATATTGACTAAGTTGACAAAGCCCTCCATCCCCGTCAACTTAGTAGGCCCACAAGTTAGCTTGCCACTATACTAGGTCCCAGCTAACAGGGGGAGTATTCATTTTTTGTGTGCGTAATAAGAAGGCACTTCCTAGCGTGCGAAGATATAGCTGGTGGGTCCGAGCTGTCAGCGGCGGTAATGTTTTTTTCGCGAAATATAGAGGCCCTTTCGGTGGGTCCCTGATGTCAGGTGGAGGAATCATTATTTTGGGCGTAATAAGGAGGCATTTCCTTGCATGCGGCCGTAGACCCAGCTGTCGACCTCTCCACATAAAGTCCACTTCAGATGCATGTCGGTCGTTGACCATGTTGACCAGGCCGTGCTGAGAGCACTAGGGCGGTGGACGACTGCGAGGCCTAGGAAGGGAACGACACAGAGGCAGGGAAGACTCGGCAGTTGTTTCCCACGCAGAGGGGAGTACGACTGTACGAGGGTTTACTGGTTCGTCTGCCGTCGCCGGAGAATAACATCAGGTGTGGGTGAGTAGAGGGATGGCTAGGCCAACGATGGGAGCACGGTGGGGTAGTGAGGCCTGCGCGGCAGCAGAGGCGGCCGCGGGGAGGAGGGAGCAGGCAGTCCTGCTGGCACCTGTTTGAGCGGCTGGAGCAGGAAGAGCAGAGATTGAAGAAGCACGACGGCCGTTGGATGGCCATCCAACAGTCACTGCTTGTGCGTCAACCTTTTTTTAGGAATGCCTCAAATCTGTGGAAAATAGCATACAACCCATCTGCCATTATTTCTAATAATTTACAGCCCATTTGCTAATTACTAAGGTTTTTTTGGAGCCCATATTCTTTTTGTTAGCATTACAGCCCATATTGTGGCCACAGTTAAAAAATTATACGACGTTTTGCATATTTTGATGCGGTCCGAACTGTTTTTAATCCCGAAATTTTGACTCACATTCAAACTGATTTTAAAAATAAATGTATATCAATATAAAATCCAACAAATTCTCCACGCATAAAAATTAATGTAATTTCAAATCTCGAAATGAAAAAAAAGATATTTGAAACTAATTGTCGGTTTGATGTGTTTTAAAAATGTACAACCCATTTCTCATTACTGATGGGCCATTTTCTCGGCCAGCCGAATGAAAGCTCTCCTCGTCTTGAAAGATTTGCAGTCCAACAGGCCTGACAAAGCAACTTACTTGGCAAATCAAAAAAACTGGGTTGTGGCCGTGGACCCAGCTGTCAGCCTCTCCACGTACAATACTCTTCCAATGGAATGTCGTTGACCACGTTGACCACGCCGCGCTGAGAGCACCAAGGCGGTGGACGACGGCGAGGCCTAGGAAGGGGACGACGTAGAGCCGGGGAAGACGCGGCAGTGGATGCCCACGCGGAGAGGAGTACGAGGGTTCATTGGTTCGGCTGCGGTGTGAGGCTGCCATCACCGCAGGGCCTGGCTAGCGGTGAGAGTAGTAGGGGGCGATGAGGCCTCATCGGCAGCACAGCCGGCCACTGGAGCCAGGAGCAGGCGGTCTCCCCGGCGCTGGTTTGGGCGGCTGGTGCAAGAAGAGTAGCGATTGAAGAAGCAGCAGGACTGTTCGATTCAAATCCAATGGTTACTGCTGCTATAATCGTTTGTTGACTAAGTTGACAAGCCTTGCGTACGCGTCAACTTAGTAGGCCCACAGGTCAGCCTCCCAACCGGTGCGCCCCAGATGTCAGTGGGAGGAATCATTTTTTTCGCGTAATAAGGAGGCAGTTGATTGTGTGCGGCCAGGCCAGCGGAGGGAGTAGGGTGGGCCGGGGAAGCCTACGCGGCATCACAGCGGGCCACAAGAGGAGGGGGTAGGCAGTCCCGCCGGCACTAGTTTAGGTAGTTGGAGCAGGAAGATCAGAGATTGAAGAAGCACGTCGGCCGTTGGATGGACATCCAACACTAAATGCTGCTAGAATCGTGTGTTCACTGACAAAGCCTTGCGTAAACAAGTCAGCCTCGAAATCTGTGGCGTGTACAGCCCATTTGCTATTATTTTTATAATTTTTACTCATTTTATAATTCATATGGAATGTATTGCAGCCCATTTTCCATTTTTAGAATTGCTGACCATTTTCTGGTCACTACCAGGGTCAAAAAATTAACTAAATATGTGGAAATTTTGAAAATTCGCAAATTTTTGCTTGGGAACGAAATATTCTTAATCCAAAAATTAATAGCCATACTAAAAGAAATTTAAAATAAATTAGTACTATGTCATGTTAAATTCAATGAAATACGTATAAGATATCAGTGAAGAACAAAAACAAAAAATGAAACTTATATCCCATTTGCTATAATTTTTTGGAATTTTCAACCCCTTTTGATATTACTTTTAACAGACATTTACCATACTCTTAAGCCAGGCCGTAATGCATCCCTCCTCGTCTTTAAAGATTTGCAGCCCAGTAATTCGAAGAAAACAAATAGGCCTAGCTTGGGTATTCTTCAAAAAGAAATACTGGGCTACCTATCTTCCCAAAGAACTGGTGCATGAGAATTTAGCTTTATATATTTATTTACTTATTTATGTTTAGGGGACCATGAGCATGTACCTGGGCCGGATTCATGTGAGAGCCTCCCTTCCAGTTAATTATGGGCTTCTCTATTGGGCCTTCATCAGTGGGCTGCATGTTATCAACAAGTGGAAAATGTGTTCCGAGTTTCAAAAAAAATGTGTTCCATACGATAAATAGTATGCGCTACATATGGTACGGGGCACTAAAGGATCGAACCGTGAAACGACTTCCAAAACATTGTGTTTGTCATTCTAACAACACATTTATTCAACCAATAGACGAAATATACTACTGATTGTACATTGAAAACAACAGCAGCAGCAGCAGCCAGGTCAGAAGAGTGAAGACGCATCTCTCTCTTCCAAACCAAACATCAGCCATCATTACAAAAGGGCTACCAAAAAAGAACAAGTGTATGCATCAAACTAAATAAAGATCCTACTACACCAAGTGTACGCATCTGACTAACTGGCTCAGTTAGACGTTACTATTTTTTTTTCAAAACGGAGGCAAAAGAATTGCCTCATCGATTAATTAAGAAGAAGAGAATTGCCTGGTTAATCTACAGAAAACTGGGCTAAAACCGAAGACATTACTATTTATTAAGCTGCAGTGGAGTCGCAGATGGAGAGGAGTGGGAAACTTCACTGGTTCGGGTGCGCGGCAGCACAGCCACGGTAGCCGCCCACGGGAGACAGGAGCAAGAACAGAGGTTGAAGAAGGAGCACGGCTGTTGGATTAACATCCAACGGTCCAGCTGCTAGAATCATTTGTTGATTAAGTTGACAAAGCCGTGCGTACACGTCTGCTTAGTAGGCCCACAAGTCAGTCACCAAATCTGATGGGTCCCAGCTGTCAACGGGATGAATAATTTTTTTCGCAAAACAAGGAGGCACTTCCTTCCGTGCGAAGATAGAGCCAGTGGGTCCCAGCTGTCAAGTCCTCTTCCGATGACTCTCCTTTGTTGACCACGCCGCACCGAACGCAGTGAGGCGGTGGACGATGGCGAGGCCCCGGACGGGAACGACTCGGAGATGGGAAAACGCGGCAGTGGAGTCGCAGATTGAGAGGACGAGAAGGGTTATAGCTGGTTCTTTTGCGGCGTGGGGCTGTAGTCTGTGGAGAATAACATGAGGTGTCGAGGGGTGGAGGGATAGCCTGGCCGGCGGTGGGGTAGCGCTTCGCAGTGATGCGTGCTAAGCAAAGCCGCTAGCCGCCGAAGGCCGGACCAGGCGGTCCCGGCGATGCTGGAGGAAGAAGACGAGAGATTGAAGGTGCATGCCGACCGTTGGATATAAATCCAATGGCTGTGGATGACACAATCATTTGTTGACCAAGTTGACAACGCCTTGCGTAGGCTTCGAACTATTGGCCCACATGTCAGCCTGCAAAAAGGTGGCATATATTTAACCCATGTTTTCTAGAATGTACAGTTCATTTGCTGGGCTGGGTGAACAAATAATTTCGCGTCAATCAGGCCCATTTATATTTTCTAAGAAATCCCAGCCCATTTGCACTTCCTTGAAATACACGTATTAGGTGGGCTCGTTATATATACTCCCTCCGTCCGGAAATACTTGTCATCAAAATGGATAAAAGGGATGTATCTAGATGTATTTTAGTTTTAGATACATCCCTTTTTGTCCATTTTTATGACAAGTATTTTCGGACGAAGGGAGTATAATGTTATGTTAGAAGGAGTAATTAATATCAAAGAATAAACCGGAGAGGCACATTATATATATATATATATAATTAAAAATTAGCGATTTATTCCTCAAAATAAAAATGAGTGCGTTATTATTAAATTGGTCCTTAAAATCTTCGCAAGCTTTTGTACGCAATCACCAGGATTTTCCTTGCTTGTGAGTCAAAAACAACCAGGATTTTGCTTGCTAACTTCCGTTAAACATTTACTTTTATAAGTTGGGATGTTTTTATAATGTATATATAAGTCTTTATAAAATATACGATAATAGTAATAATATAAATATATATAATGTGGTTAGAAGGGAAAACATAAATTGGACACAACATTACTTTTATAAGAGACCTGCGTTTTATACCCCACAGTAGGCATACTAACAAGTTCACACACAAATACAACAGAAAAGGTAAGCATTCATATCAAACTCAGGTTCACATGACACGTTCATATCCATAGCCAACATTCACAATCAACAACTCAAAAGATTCATATATACACAAGCTCAGCATATCTACGCATCCAAATGATTGATAGATCACACGACAATATTCATACATAATTTACAAAAAGATTCAGATATACACATGTTCAGTATGTTTATGCATCCAAATGATTGAGATCACAGCCAATATGATCCATGGACGAACTTTAATTACCTAGGGTACAGACTGGTAAATGGTGTTCAATCGGAGGTACTTCTTGCTAAAATTAGTTCTCGTACGAGTAAACTTTCGAGTACATAAGAGGCAGCACAGACAATCTGAACTTTGCTTGTAGGTTTATCCTCAAATAGTAGCCTCGTGCCGAGGGAGGTTTGCGCAACTTGGCCACTACTTTCATCCAACCAGTTTACTGGGTCATCTTGGTCCTGTATCTCGCCAAAATTCTACATTGAAGACGAGAAAGGAGGCGGTTGAGAAAATTAAGCACACAAATTTTTTGTGTAGTTCAACTAAAATGGAGCATCCTTGGCGTGCAGACTGATTATGTGCCAGATGAATATACACGTCAAACAACTTGTCTGGAATCTTTAGACTCCATGCCATATAGTTCGCTACCATATGTGCCGATAACCAAAAGGCACAAGTTGGGGCCAATGACCGGACTGCGTTTTTCTGGGCTATGCACCAAGCAATATTTTTGGCGTTCACTCTCCTAACACTTGGAGTTTGACAATTGGTTGACGCCGGTTGGTACTCGAATGAATATAGGCACTTCTTGTCAACATCGATGCTTGTCTGAGTGAACTTTGGAGTACATAGCAGCAGCATAAGTACCTGTCCATCTGATCATTTTGTGCAATTCTATTGAAATCACCCGATGTAATGATTTGCCTGCGAGTTCAGGCTCCAAATTACACATTCATGAAATTGGCAAACAGTAGCACAATACCAAATTACCAATACATATGACTGGCACAATAATCAGGATAAAGACCAGTACCAACCTATGTGAGGTAGCATATCAATTACTATTTCCTTTGACTGGAAGCCGAGATAAGCCAAGCGACTGACAGCAAAGGAAGAAAGCATGCGAAGTTTAGCGACTGACAGGAAAGGACGAAAGCTATCGAGGCAATGAAGCACCCAAAGTTTGTGTGCAGTTCCACCAAAATCGAGCATCCCTGTTGGCACATACATTGAGAGAGTGAGATTACTGTAATAGTGGGACTAGTTTATGAAACATACACTAACAAATAGAAGCACCCTCATTATCTTAATGGGTAAAGTTAGCAACATAGTAGTCTTGCTTAAAGAGAGGTATTAGTTTATTTAATCAGTGCCAATTAGCTCAACTCAACACTCAAAGCATTGCCATTTATCATAGGTTGCAAAACTTTAATGTGCAAAGATAAAGGAGTTTGTCATGACAGTAGCACGATACAAATAGAGATGACAGCAAACTAATATGGATGAAGGCCTTAGGCCCGTACCATCCTGAGAAAAAGAGCTTATTCATGTAGTCCCATAAGAGATGATAAAGCACTCACTGGAATCACACAATAGTATATATTCTTGTGCACTTCAAATGTATGGATGAAATCACTCTTGTTTACCAGTGCTAAGATTATATTGAAAGATTATCAAGAACTTCCAGCAGAGTTAAAGCACTGGCTGGGATACAGTTCATTGTATTGTCTTGTGTAGTTCCATTTAATGTATGATTGGAACAACATGATCCCTGTTTGCACAAGTAGGAACAAGGTGAAACCTTCATTAGCTTAGTGAGAAAGGATAGGAAAACATTAGCATATTACTCAACCAGTAGCATCAAATTCATGATGGACAATACGCAAAACATTGCCTCATTGAACCAATGGCAATAAATTGACATGCAAAACAATAGCACTATTATGTCATGACACTAATAATATTCCCTCCCTGCTCCACCACATGATTCACCTCCATAGACAAACATACACACGTACATGATTCAGCATAGGGTCCTACTAAAGATTTGTTTAACTCCAACAGGAAAATTATGCAGTAATAAATTAGTGCTACTTAAGTACTCCTAATTAATTAAGTGAGACAACAGAAGTGGAAGGGCTCCCTGGAGGATCGTCTCACATGTAAGGTAGTCGTTGCCAGAGCCCTTGAATGGCCTCGACTGAGGCCTCTGGCTTCAGCAAGATCGCCTTGGCACTATTTATTCTTCTTCTTCTTCCTCTTCATGCTCTGTTTCTCTTTATCCTCACCAGTTGGTGAAACCAAGTACATGATTGGACTTCTAATTCAGAATTGGTTTTGTCAGTGAGGGAGTACAAGTGTACTAGTAAAAAACAGCATTATTTTCTCATGGCAGTCAGAAAATAGAGATGAACACATGCATTAAATATCATTCTTACCTAAAGGAAGGTTATGGCGCCAATATGGATGATGAGGATTGGAACACAGATCTCCCTTTGTGCAGTTCCACCAAAATGAACCAACTGTTCCATTCTGACATTCCAGTTAAACAGCACAAAAGTCACTTCTTTTAAGAAGAGTTTTGTGCAGTGCACCAAAAGGTCACAACAGCAACCAGGTGAATTGAATATCCCTGTTTGCACAAAAAGGCATAGAGGAAACTGTCAGAGTCTCAAACAATTACAGGCAAAAACATTTGGCTAAACTTGTCATGGCTTATAACAGTGGGTGCACCAGCAGTCCAGCGCCATGTACGTAAACAGGGGCATAAAGTGGTGATTCATAGTTTGTTGCCCCGAGAAACAAACATCCAAGAAACATATCTGGGTTGGTCCCATTTTTGTTCACTCTATCCACCTACTCCTATGTGTGGATAGCAAATCTAGTCCTGGTCATACCACTGTGTACAGCGTTACCCCTATATTTCCCTTTTCGACCAAGAGACCGATTGGATGACTAGTCTGTACTACTTTCACCCCCTTTCCTTCCTGTTTGTACCAAGTCCGATGTACATGCTAAATTCCCCCACCCCCACTTTATTTCTTGTTTGAACGAAGTACTCCCTCCGTCCGGAATTACTTGTCATCAAAATGGATGTGTCTAGAACTAAAATACATCTAGATACATCCATTTCAATGACAAGTATTTTCGGACGGAGGGAGTACAATTCGACTGCATGAAGTAGCTTTACCTCTAACAATAGAAAAAATGTGACGTTGGACCATCCAATCGAGAGGGGCTGAGAGGTAGAAAATGATGCACATGCAGCGATGTAGCGAGCTGGGGAAGTAGAGCTAAGGCGATTTCGAACGAAGATATACCTGAAGGTCGTCGGGATGTGGATAGGTGGGCGGCGGGAGGCCGGATCCGCCCACAGGCAATGATGAAGGGATCGGAGGACCTCCCACGCAGGTGCTCGGCTAGAGATAACAGTGCGGCCGACAGTGGGTCTCCTCCCTCGTTGTCGATGACGGCCTAAACACTGCCCCTCCTCTCCTTCACCGGTGGAGGGGGATACGTCCGGATCTATAACCAGCGGTGAGGATAGAAAGCCAGTGTTTTTTTAAGGGAGAAAGCCAGTGTTACTACCCCTATCTTGTTTAAATCTGGAGAGTATGAGAGTGTGTGAATAGAGCAACCCTAGCAAGCAATCGCGGAGGCTCCAGCCTATATATACGTAGTGAGCAACCCTAGCAAGCAAGCAACCCCTATCTTCGTCAACTCGTACAAGACCAAGAAATTTGATTACTACAACGCCCTCTCCCTCTCGGACTGAGCTCCGGTGCCTTAACTGCACCTGCCTTTGGCTGCATGACAGGAGGGCCAACCACCTGTTGGGCCCACCTGTCATGGACGCAAAGGCAGGAGCAGTAAGTTAAAGCTTTCGCTATCCCTCCCACACGAGGTGGACGGACATGCAGCAGTGGGTTCGATACTGTAGAAGTAGGAGTAACATCATTATTGTTTGTCTTCTCGAAGAGGCGAAGAGCCAAGCGCAACCTGAACGTGGCAGTTGCGAATGCTCACGTGGTGTTGTTCCTTGGAGTACTAGCCATGCTCTTGCATGAGACAAAATTGCTATTGTTTAACAATTAAACTCCATTATCCATTGGTTGATACTCATTCTGCATAGGTCCACGCGCTTAGCACCGTTTCCTCCTGGGGTCACCAATGTTTATTTGCTAATCATTGCATGCAATGAACTAGCCATTGCAAGTCATTAAAAGCATGCACACCTCTCATCTCTTATTGGTTGATATGTCAAGAAACAAGAAACAAGGTAGAAGTTAATGCACCGCGCCTAAGTGTTTTGGGACTATTTGGTTTTCGTAAGATGACTTACACACCTAGACGGAGGGAGTAGTATAGCCCTATAAACCGGAAAGGAGTATTTGCCTTTCTAGAGATTTCAACAAGTGACTAGACTACACCGTGTGCAGTACTCCCTCCCTTCCGGTTTATAGGGCTCAAATCTCAAATCTCACGAACCAAGGCATTTTGCGATTGGAGGAATGTATCTCGTACTTTACAAAACTACCCTAATTAAACTCATGCATTAATTACGTAGTTCTCTCATTTTCCTCTCCGCCTTGGTCGCAGTGCACAATATTGAGCACTCCTATATGACTAGCCGCTCTATCTACATGCGGGACATTTCAAAGCATCTAGGCCCGCGTGCCATCCACCAAATTACAGCGAGGTCCTACAGTCGAGACTCACCTGTAACCCCGTTATGGCCGTCATGACCCGTCATATCACAAAACCCACACCTTTACCAACAGTGGTAAGGTGTCCTCCAAGTTGGACTGGACGAAGCAGCCATCATTTCACTGGAACGCTCGTTCAAGCCCTTTCTTCCCTTTCTTGAAGAAAACCTCACTCCAGGCTACTCACTTCTGCCATTTTTCTTCTGTACCGACGAAGGAAAGGTGGGCGAATCAGTTATGCTGCTATATTTTCATTCCAAGAATCTTCTTTTTACGAAGCACCGACCGATACCCACATCCTATTCTTTTCCCGTTTTCATTGCGATTGTGGTTTCCTTTCGATTGCTTTTTGTTTGTTAGTTCATTGATGGATCCTGGAGCACTAGGCAAAGAGTTGCCGGCGGACAACCCATTGGAGACAGCGATCTCCAGGAAGTGAGCACCGACCAACGAGTTGACCATGTTGGCGGGCCAACCCATAGAGATGAAGAACTCCAAGAAACAAGCATTGGCCAAAGAGTTGAGGATGTTGGCGGACGAACTCCTCAAAGGAAGTTGGAAGAACAGCAAGGGCCCCACCGTGCCTACCCCAGGAACTCTGATTGCCACCTATGTGAGGCTCAAGACCGAGTTTGAGGAGATAGTCGCTGTTGAGAAGCAGTATTCCCCTGGCAAGGTGATGGCCCCCATCGAGGACGAGGAGATGGCCCCTGGAGGGATGAGATCCCCCGGTGAGCTGCACAAGGTAAAAAATAATGACTTATTACCATAGTTGTGGTTTTTGATTATTTGCAATGTGCTTGCTAATATGTTAGGGTTGTGCAGGTGCCGGTGGACGTCCTTGATGATTCCGATGTCGTGGCACGTCCTGTTGGCATCGCCCCGGAGATCGATTCCGATGCCGCTGTCCATCCTGTGGACATCGCCCCAGAGATCGATTCCGATGTCGTGGTCAGTCCTGCGGACATCGCCCCAGAAATCATTCCCATGCCGCTGTCTATGCTGTGGTCATTTCCTGAGAGATCGATGACAAGAAATAGTTGGTCGCGCTAATCCTTCAGGGTAGTTTGCATTGCGCTGTGTTTAATTACCAGAATGATGCGTGTTATCAAACCATCTTAGGGCTAGTGCACTATCTTGTGTGGGCGGATCTTGCTACTTTTGTTTGAAAGTGAATCATGCGAACCGTCTCCGGGTTATGGAAACAGATGTATCCTCACCAGCTTTTGATGTAATATATGGCATGATTAGATGTAAGTTTGAACTGTTTATCATATCAGCAGGGCTTGTTTGATGATTCTTGGTGTTAGTAGGCTAGCTACTGTGCGAGCTATAGTACATGCAAAACACTCACCGAAGAGAAACGTTGGGGCTGATGAGCTCGTGGTACGCTTATACTTATCCCTCGTCGATCGACCAATAGCCCTAGCTCCTAAAAATGTAGGCTTAGCGATCGATGACCTAGGCGGGCTAGTTTGGCCTAGTGGGTTTCAGTGATATGACGTGCAACACAAAATTATAGCAGTGTAGAGACGTACTCCCTCCGTTCCAAAATAGATGACCTAGGCGGGCTAGTTTGCCCTAGTGGGTTTCAGTGATATGACATGGTACAATGTCGTCCAGTCTCCACGCGTGGTAGCAGTATTGCGGGTACAGTAAGTTTTCTTGAAGAAGCGGAATTCAATGAAGTCATGATGGTTCCTTCGTCCGAACAACTTACAATGGGAAAGGTTGGGCCTGCAATACGACCGGGGTAGACCAAGATAATTTTGTGCATGGCAGGTGGACCAGGATGGTCGACGTCCCACATGTCAGCAAATGAAAGTATTCTTTCCGATATAGAGGACGAGCAACGAGTATTCATTGTTTATTTTTTGATGAAAGCTATTGTCTCCACTATTACGACGGAGGAGTGTGAAACACGGCAGC
This sequence comes from Triticum dicoccoides, assembly GCF_002162155.2. Classification (NCBI taxonomy): domain Eukaryota; kingdom Viridiplantae; phylum Streptophyta; class Magnoliopsida; order Poales; family Poaceae; genus Triticum; species Triticum dicoccoides. The sequence continues at coordinate 139,837,632 of NC_041380.1, forward strand.
CCAGTGAACTTGGCATGTGCACCACTCCCTCCTTCCTCATGTAATGCCCAGGTTATAGCTTTTTCTCACTTTCTCTCTATCTATTTCCTCTCAAATGTTTTTTACCTTTCTTTTTTTAAGACACAATTTTTGTTTATGCCTTTTTTAGAATTATTATTTTTATACCTAGGAGCACGTGTAGAGACGGGCTCTTGCAGAGCCCACTCCTTGACTTTGTCAATGCCTCTCTCTCCTCCACATAAGGAGTACTACTTGCTATGCATGCATGCGGCAGGCAGCTGGAGTCTTGAGGGGCCAGGGCGGTGAGAGCGGGCTCCGGAAGCGGTCCGGACTCTAGCATAATTTTGGTTTTTATAGTATTTCTTTCTCCATTGTCAGGTAGGCCCGCGTAGATAGATAACACGAGCTGATGAGGCGCATGCGGACTGTTTGACAGGTCAACCAGACAAATACGGAGCTATACGCTGAGCCGGTGACCGTATAATCACCATATCTCGTATACAATGATCAAAGTGAGCTATCAAGACAAGTTCGATGACTGCCAATGCATTTTACTCGGTAATAAATGACCAGGATTGAAGGGGAATCCAAATTTGCTTCGTCTTCTGTCCTTTAGCTCTTGACAAACCAATGCACTATACGGTTGTCCGGCCACTCCACCCCAGAGCTCTCACCAAGTGTTGTTCATGCCACCGCGCCGCACACTAATCGGTAAGGCAGCGATGGCATCCCGCCGCGCCGAGTTCCTCGCCACCCACGACCGCACACAAAATGGTAGGGAAGCGATGGCATCCCGCCGTGCCGAGTTCATCGCCGCTCGCGACCTCACAACTATGTGGGAGGAATTTGAAGATGCCAAGGCCGAATGGGCGGTAGAGCAAGAGGCGGCCAAAGCCGCACAGAGGGAGCGGAAAAGTCAGAAAGCACTCCAGAAAAGAGGGGCCCGCCGCCGCAAGAAAGAAAAGGACGCACGCGCTCCTGCGGAGAGGTCGGCGGAGATCCAAGCACAATGGGGTGTCGCCGACAAAGCCGTGAAGGAGAACGACGGCGTCTGGCCAGCATGTGAGAAGTAGTAGTACTAGTAGTTAGTGTGTGTGTGTGTGTCTGAGTATGAGCATGTACCAGTACTACTAGTTACTACTGTTGTTTTTAGAGCAAATTACCAGTACATTAGCCTATACTAAATGGAAAAATTCCTATCCTAGGCATCAAATGGCATCTCTTTCTCTGTAGGAATTGAGATGCATGTCATCTCACTTCCTATGATTTTCATATTCCTATCCTATGAACGAAAGGAGGCCTCTGTTGGAGTAACTACTGTAGCTAGCACTACTGCTGGTACAGTAGTTTTCTTCAAGAAGCGGAATTCAATGAAGTCATGATGGTTCCTTCGTCCAAGCAACTTCAAAGTGGGAAGTGGGCCTGTGATTTGACGGCTCATTAGTCATTGTTACTGCCGCGGGACGACCTGGGTGACTCCCTTGGAGTTTTGCATGCATGGCAAGTGGACCAGGATGGTTGACGTCCCACATGTTGGCAAAGGGAAGTATTCTTTCCGATATCAAGGAGTAAGGAAACCGCGTGGTATAGTATCACTGCTGATTGGTTCGCAAAAAAATAGTATCACTACTGGTTTATAATTATTTTCTATTTCTGATGAATGCTAGCATTTTAACTCTTACGACGAAGGGTGCCAAACACGGCACGTGCTGGATGTCCCACACGTCAGCGAAAGGAGTGGGACATGAACAGCATGGTAGAGCCCAGCGTAAAAAAAACAACGTGGTAGAGCGTCTCCACTTCTTCCACTTCTGGGTCAGAGACCACACGTAGTAGTACTTAGTGGTATGAACGATACAAAGTGCGACCTGGAGACAAAGACACGTCTAGTTGGAAGGTCTCGGGGCACATATACGTAAACAAATATAAAAGTTAATATGTGCCTCCAACTAATATAGTAGTAGTAGAGTACTTAGGCACGTACTCCATAACATCACCGTGCATTGCACGTACAACATTTAGTGGTAGTACGTAGTAAGAGACAAATGCCGCCCAAGAGTTCCCTTCTCGACCTACTTTTGGGTGTTTGGTAGAGTGTATGGAGGGTGCATGAGTCCACACTAGTTTAGCACAAATACACTAGAAGCATGCATGAAGAGAGCATGCATGAAGAGGGGTGTTGAGTTGAGCATGCATGAAGAGGGAACAACTATGTTGAGATGAGAACGCAACCAAACACACCCTATATGCCACGCATGTTCATACCATTTGTGCCTTTCTACTTCACTTACTGTGCTACATTACTCAGGTTCGTACGTCCACTCCTGGGTACATGTTCGTCTCGTAGTTCCAGTCCCACGTGTTCTTCATATAGATGGAACGATCCTTGCATAACACGCGCACCTTGATGCTAGATGTCTCGCGTGTTGGCAAAAGGATGAACAAAGCTCACATAAAAAAATAGAGTGGAAGAACATAGATTCCGGACGACCGAGAAGGAGCAAGGAACCTCGTGGTGGAGCGTCTACACTCATAATATTTAATATTATTTAGCAATGTAAAATTAACCAATCATCTCCACAGTGGACTGGAAGAGTACGAAACACGGCAGCCCAGTGTAGTATCATACTAGTACATGGCTAACCCACGCTATCACCATATTTCTTGGCTTCCGTGTGACACCTATCTCTAGTAATCCAGCAGCCTGTATCGCTTCTCCCTCCTCGTCTCTATCAAAGTGCGGCGGGCTGGCGTTTCTGCCGTCTATTGAGGTCGGTTAACTATCACATGTTAGTGACATGCTAAGAGCATTCTAAAAAAATTCCTTTCACGTTCCCTTTTCAAAAAGAAAAAAATCCTTTCACGTACGAATTTGCCTGTATGCTTTGAGCAACTTGCATGTCCTATACTGCTCCTGTTTGATACTCTAACTTAGCTAGAGGTTAGACTAACTCATGACTAACCCTGAACTAATTGTAGCCAAAGAGGTGTTTGGGTGACAGGGTTAGATTGACAATAAATGCACTTCATGGAGAGAGAAAAGTGATTTTTCAGTAGTCCCAATGAGAACTATCTCCAGTTAGCACCTCTTGGGTGGGATAGTTTTTTTTGGTGGGTTCGGTGCAACTTGCTCCAATTTAAACCCTCATGCTTGGATAGTTTGGGGCTATTTGAGCCCCAACTAGCTCAAACTAACTCTAACCCATGGATCCAAACAGGGCCTATGGCCAGTCTCGACGCGGAGCAGTCGCGTGCACTGGGAAGCGGCGCTCTCTCGGCCGTCGCACCACTTCAAAGCCGGCGCCAGTGAGAGGTCGCCTCCGCTCTGGCCGGGCATTAATGCGGCACTGACGCTCTAGGGCGACGCTGACCATTTCACGCAGGAAGTGCGCGCTGGCAAGGGAGTATAGGTTTTCAACCGTTTCAGGTGTAGTACTGGTAGTTTCCAAAACTACTCAATTATTGCACTCAGTTTCCTAAGAAATTGTGGTAAAAAAGGTTACTCCACAGCCTGCTTCCCTTCTCCTTCCTCTTCCACCGCCCGCGCACGTCCGCGGGAAGCGACCAGTCAACCCTTATATAGGAGTGCTAGCACAAAAAGATGCATGCATGACCACTAAAATTTCCATATTAAAGCGCCGCTCCAGCGGGAGTATGGCGTATGTTGTTACCTTCGGCCGGCCCATGGCTACCGGGCGCCGGCCACCAGAGAAGAGGCGGCGGGAGGGGAATGAATGCAGCTACTATTTGGGTTCGCCTTCCGTCTTAAATAAATGCGCGGCATCATGTGTACCCGCAGGTGCACAAATTGTAACATACGTGTCTTCTTAAGTGGGCGTCACGTAACTGGTGTGTGTGTGAGAGATTCTAAGAGACAGAGTGCGTGTGTGCGACTCTACTCTTCGGACATGTACTCAACCTTTTGCATCAGGATATAAGTATAATGGTATTTACTTTAGCTAGTGATTTACGTGGCCATGTTAACGTGGTTGTGTCAAAAATGTCACTTCGTGCTCATGATTTGCGTTATATAATTACAAGCAAGATTCTCGTGCATTGCACGGAACATTAATATGCATTTTTTTACAGAACACCTGTTGTGATTGACCCATGCAGGAGTAATCCCATGTGTAAAAACTCATGATATCTCAAGAATTTTATCGGAAAACTGGTATCTCGAGAATGTCATAAAAAAATGAAAGATGAGAGATGAGGCGAGGAGGAGTGGAGCATGGTGGTGACTGGTGGTCGGAATGGGTGGAGGCATGGGGATGGATGGCGCCGGTAGGCGGCAGCGGCCACCATGCATGCTAGATTGTTCCAGAGACTTATTCCTTTTTTAATTGCTGAGCAATGAGGTTGCGAGAGATAATGATGTGGAGAGAGGTGTCGGTATCTTTTGTAAAATTATCATAGTTTGCTTTCTATCCTCAGATATAGATCATACGGTCTGTATTACAAGATGGCGGGCACACCAACACTACCAACTCGTTTTTTATAAGGGTACAAATGATAAGTTTGCTGACTATTAAAGTAAAGTGGAATTTGTCCATGTTATGCAAGTAAATAACGGTGATTTTTTATCATACGGGTAAGGTTGGATTAAGGGTGGTAGGAACAATTGCTCCGCCTAGAGCATGTGTGTGTGAGATGGAGTCTTAGTGTGTGTGTGTGTGGTGTGTGTGTATGAGAGAGAGAGAGAGGAGAGAGAGAGTGGTGTGTGTGTATGAGAGAGAGAGAGGAGAGAGAGAGAGAGATGGCATC
>NC_041380.1:139842644-139905778 GCF_002162155.2 Triticum dicoccoides
GTGCGTGCTTGGGTGTGTGTGTGTGAGAGAGAGAGAGAGATGGAGTCCTAGTGTGTGTGTTGGGGGGTGCGTGTGTGTGTGTGTGTGTCGTGGGGTCCTCTATGGCGGATGTAATTTAGGTGTGCATGGCTTTCATCATAGAGAGGTGATGTGTATGGCAGAGGCCACCAACGATGGGGTGCGAGAGAGAAAATGCCCGTAGAGAGGGAAGAGAAGGTGTGTGCGCGTGAGAGGAGTCGACTTCGAGAGAACGTGTTTGTTCGAGAGACACCGAGGAAGACTACTATATATCGATGGTGCATGTAGGCGGGAATTAAACTAAGGGATGGTCTTATTGGTTTCGGGGATATAGGGGAAGAGTGAGAGGCGGGGGGGTAGCTAGAAGGAGATTGTTAAGTGTGAGTGTGTGTTTTACCCATCCAGGCGGAAGTTATGTGCACAAAAGAGGAGAACAATTCGATGTGGCATTAGGATTGAGGGTAATTAACTACGTATGGAGACATAGAGACCTTGAACGTCAGTGTGTTATGAAGATAAAAGATCATTGTCGACATACAGGTAGCACGAGAGATACCTGAGAGACGATGAACGCATATAGGTCCAGAGAGATAGTCCTATATAAGCATGAGTGATAGCTATATGAGACGAATATCTGGATTAAAGGGGATTCAGATATTTAAACTGGAGATCACGACATCGATAATATCATAACGCAAATTGGTGTATCAAACATGCATATTCATTTGAATTTGGGCACACGTGTAATGTTATATAGTTTATCAATATTGGTGATCCATAGATTCTTCAATTACAAACAATGCATGGTTTACATGCAATTAATGTCTAAATGGGATTACACTATATGTTGCGTGTGTGAAACACATTATACATGTTTGAGAAGTAAAAAAAACTGCATGAAACACACATTAATTGGAGACAGTTAGCGAGGAATGCATACATTGGATTTCAACATAAAGAGGTTTCAAATATTTGAAAATCCAAATTGATGGATACAACCTTATGAATCTGAGATCATGCCATTTGTAAACCATATTTATGTATAAATGGTGTTGTGCTTTTGAAAGTATATATAAAAAAATGATGTATATAGAATGTAATTCCAATTGAAAATGGATCCCGCCCAAAAAAATAGAATACAAACGGGATTCGAATTGAGTTGGCACGGTAAACGTGCACTCTGCAAAATTTGAACGAAGGGGGGAAAGTCGCAGTAACCACCCAAAACCAAAATTTGCGAGATGGAAATCACTACTGCCTATCCCTGCCGCGCAAAGCCTATATGCTGGATTTCTATAGGTTTCGATAGGGGTAGGTTTGTAATTTCACCCAAACGTGATGTAACCGCCTCTCACCCGGATTCATACATGGTGGGCGCCAAAACACAGTGTGTCCTCGGCCGAAATTGACTCCCTCCCCGATTCATATTCATACACGGTGGGCGCCAAAAACAAACTCTCATCGGCAAATATTCCGTGTATGCAAGATTACCGTCCTATCCCCAACCGACTAGTGTTGCTGTGATGTAGTATAAATTTGAAACGGGGGCTAAGTTTGTAAATTTTCTCGCATTTGAGACAAGCGCGCCCTGAATACATGGTTCCCCCCTTCCTCTCTACCTCCCTTTTCCCCATTCGTACTCCGTGGGCGCCAAAACACCCTCTCCACCCCACCCTCCTCCATCCGCCGTCGTCCGCCACCCCATCCACCGCCGTCCTCCTCCACCATGCCGGAGCCGATACCTCGATGCCGTCGTCCATTACAAGAGATCGACCTCTCTCATCCACGGCTTCGGACCGGGATCCTTGCATCCCGTCCCCTCGCTTCATCCCCGCCGTCGTCCACCTTGCCGCCGCCGCTCCTACGACCGTCTCGTCCACCGCGCCCCGCCGCCACCGTCTACGCTCCTACATCTCCTTCCACGCTGCCGACAGCCATCGCTACCGCAGCACCGTCAAATTCTCAGCAGATGCATACACGGCGCCGCACCAGAGGCAGTACTCTTTCGTATCTGCTCAACTTATTTATCGCAGCAAGAAAATAGATCGCCACTACTTTACTCTGATTTCTTGTCTTGGGTGCGAAGTTGCCATTGTCCGGTTTGCACCTTCAGATCCGCCATGGCACGCTCAACACCATACTCGCAATGCTTATGGTTTTCCCCTTTTATGTTCCACACTAGTTAAATCACAGTAGACTAAATTTCAAAATTGGGTCAGCCGATTTTTTAGAGCTCGCCGGAGCTCGCCGATGCGATCGAAGGGGCTCGGGTGGGGACGGTGGTTGTGGGGGGGCGATGGTGGGGCCTCGTCGAACAAAGAAAACTCGACGCGGGTGGGGGCGGGGATGGGGGTGGCGGAGGAACACAGGTGGTGGGGCCGGTGGTTCGGCTGGCGGCCCGTGCGGTGTTCTGTATGGGAAGCACAGTATGTTCCTTGTCAGGAAGGGGAGCAGGGACATCTACATCTATAGAGTTGTCTTGTACGTCATCGGTAGGCTTTCAATTACTAGCGGCAATATAACATCGTAATTTCCAGCCAGTTCCACTTTCCCGATTTATATATCCTGGTTATGGTGTACCCTGATCTGCCTAGTTGCTGTGTGCTCTTGTTATCATGGTTTGGCAATAAACTCTCTATACAGTATATTATGAACCTATCATCTGCCAACTATCCTTACTTCTGGAGCCTATTTTTTGTGTACTTGTGCCAGATTATATAAATGCACGCACCATATTACAGCCCACATGAGCTCTCTCATCAGAATCGAGTGATAGCACACAAGTGTTTACAGGGGCGCCCCTATATTAGAATATCATCTGCATTACAAAGATAATCTCACAACTACTTATGTTTTCATGATTCTCAGATATTATACGCAATTACAGTGAATATCAGAATCCGCGCATCAAAAGAATATTGTGGAACACTGCAATGACTTACAAAATTGGGAGCAAGGCATTGAGTGCCATTCTGGAAGCAATAAAACTCGTACGCTCCCCACCTATTGATTCTTGTTCAGAATATCATCCTAATGACTATTCTAACCTCGAGGAGTCAAAGGCAGATGGCCTGTCCTGTTCACCCATCAAGGTGCCTGTTCTAATTTGGCAAGGTTTTATTGATTGCGCGTATCTTGCATATGTTGTCTTGCATTTCTTCTACTTTGTTGCACCGCCATCTGCTTAGTTTACTCATCATATATGTCGAGATGCCATGCCCATCCATTATCAATACATATTCCATCTATCATCATACCACGTTTTTCCACTCAAATGTTGTTCTTGTGCATCAGACATCAAAAAGGAAGAGGGTGGTTGCCGAACCTGAAGGAGCACCAGCAAAGTCCTTGAAAAACGTGGTGGTGCCGGAGAAAGCAGACAGCACCCCACTTATATTGGTTGTACAACCAGTGACACAAAACGTAGGACCGACTCCAGCAGACTGTACCCATACTTCACTGGCCACACCACTAGCCCCACCACACAGGACCTGCACTCCAGCAAAAGGTATACCGTTCATTTTCCATACCACCAGCTGTACCACAGAAAAATCCCACTCTAGCAAAAAGTACAACAAGTCCACCGGCCGAAGACCTATCCCAACTGCAGAGACGGCCAATTCCTGTAGATTGGAACCCCATTCCATTTATTCCCAGTTTAAAATACAATGCTTTTAATGTTGTTAGGGACTACGTGCATATATTCCCATCATGGGAAGATTATTGTGAAGACAAACACCATTTTCACATCTTCCTATCCAACTTACGTGTAAGTGCTATTATTCATGGTTATTATTTTCCTGTTTTCTGCTGATTGAACACATCAATGATTTACATTACATTGTTGTAACTAGGCGAGGGTCAATCTGGATAGTCATGACGAGCAAAGCTTGCTTGTGCTTTTCAAGGAAGCATTGCAGCAGTATCGGTGTTACCCGAGGAAATCACACTTTGATGGCAAGTCTATAAACGAATTTCCGGTGAAGTCTCCTGGGCTAAATTTAGAAGACATTGAATGGAAAAACCTTGTTATGCACTGGTCTCATTCCTAGGATGAGGTACTGTCTATGAAATCACATGACAATTTGAACTTCTACTTTTCTGCATGTGCCTTACAGATCTTTTTTACAGGAAATCTGCTCGAAGAAGAATTCCGGTTTGACAAGAACGACAGGATATCGCAAATATGTTGCCCGCTGCTTTGCTCTTGTTAGTACCCGTTGTCCTGTATCACCGTACTTGCATACATACCTAGTTCATTATGTGACAGCAGTATGCATGATAGGTTGCTTATCAATTGTTCGCTCCAAATTATCGGATCTGTATGAATGGTTACATTAGTGTAGAATATATCCAATGCCAATGTTTTTTACCTCTGCATTGTTCTTGTAAGTACATGTTGTCCTTTATCAGTGTACTTATAATGACAGGTAGTTGTTAATGTACCATCACTTTGTAGCTTATTTTCCTTTTCCCTCCATTTTCTACACATAAGATCTATATTTACTCTTACCATAAGGTTGGTACTGAAGAAGTTTAGCTGTGCATTGCTATTGGCTGTACCTTTTGCTTGTATCGCTGCACTTACATTTATAGCTACTTGGTTATGTAGCATCACTCTTCATCTTATCTTAAATATTCTCCATTTTTTCGTATATTATCACATCTATATTTACTCTTAACAAAATGTAGAATAAAGGAAATGCTTTTGAAGAAGATTCTGTGGTAAACTTCTTGAATTGCCCCCCCCCCCATCAGCATGGACAAGGCCTTTATAGAGCATGTCTTTACCAATAATGTAAGTTTGTCCATCACAAGCCTTCAAACTTTGTTGTATATATTTGGTTAGGCATGACTGCAACAGCTGTTTATTTTTGGTGTTTACGTCAAATTGCTTGTTTAAATTTTATTATATGTAGTTCATAAACAAAAGTTTGTCCTTTCTCAATTTAAGTTTTTAGTTGTACAACCAAGTTCCTTCTTCATACCATGTAAATTAAACTATACAGAGCAAGTGATCTTCTTTTGCACTGCATGTATGCTTCTGTTCTTCATCCGTAATCCAGTGGTGTGGTGAACCTACCCACTACAGCACAATGTCATATTCTGCAATGTCTTAACTATGAACAATGTCATATCATTCTACTATTATTTAAATCGTCTCTTTATTTGCCAATCTGAAATGGTATAAATTGACAGCACACTAACCATTGATACTTATGAGTTCTTGATCTGTAATCCAGTGGTGTCGTGAAGCTGTCAACTCCTTCACAATGTCATTTCCTGCCATGTCTTGACCTGAACAATACCATATTGTGTTAATGCAAATTAAAAGTGTGTCACTTTATTCGTCAGTAAGAAATGTGATGAATTGTCAGCACCGATACTTTTATGTGCAAAACCTGTCATCTGTCTGCTTGTTTATCTTTCAGAGTGAGGAAGATATAAGTGTTGAACAAGCGCAGTCTCATCATCTTGCTCAGCTGCTTGCGCTGCAGCTCCCCAACAGGGCTAACCTTTCCTGAACTCTATTGAAGTGCTGTTGGTTTTGTATATTATTTTGTCGGCGTGCTTATTTGCACTGGTGGTGATCTTTGATGCCCAGTGTATGTAATCTGCTGTCTGCTTGTGCTTTATTATCATAGTGGCGAACTTTGATGCCCAGTAGATGTAATATGCCGTAATTTCTTTATTGTATATTCTAGGTTTTTTCTTATTCACGATGCTGCAGTTATTTTACCATATATATATATCCTGTCTTCGCAGTAAACCGGGCAAACCATAAAATTATGGTACATAATCGGGTTGTCAGGCAATCACGATGTAGGTTGGGCCTGAAACGTGCCGAACAGCTCATGGGCCGGCAGCAGCCCGAAATGAACCCCGGCCCATGATTGTGCGAATCAAATCACGGGCTTTTAACTGGCCAAAAAATTGTCTCGGTCCTTGTTTGGCCCAATCAGATATCGGCTGCGAGCAGGCAGGATGCAAACCGGGCCGTAGTTAGGCCCAACTATATGATGGGCTCTTAACATGCTGAAATTAATATAGGGATGAAATGTTAAACGGGCCTTTAATAGGGCAAAACTAATATCAGGCCGAATTACTAAGTGGGCCCAAAAGCATAGTGTCCAATTGACGGGCCGAATCTGATATGGGCCATAATTGAGCCCAAAGCCTCTTAAAGGGCCAGACCTGATCTGGGCCGTAATTTGGCCTAGAATGTGGTAGGCCTTTAACGGGCCGGATCTCATATGGGCCACTATTAGGCCCGGAGCATGGCAGGCTAATAATGGACCGGATCAAATATGGGCCGGCATTTGGCCCAAAACATGGCAGGCAGTTAATGGGCCGGCCTACTAGGGTCCTCAAAATCTTGTGGGCCTACAGCTGGGCCGGCCCATTAATGTTGGTGAAATCTCGTGGGTGTTTAGATGGGCCGGCCCATTATGATCCGCAAGAATCTTGTGGGCCTTTACCTGGGCCGGCCCATTACAACACACAAAAATCTTGTGGGCCTTTACCGGGGTCGACCCATTATGGCCCGCAAAATCTTGTGGGCCTTTAGCTGGGCCAGCCCATTATGGTCCGCAAAATCCCGTGGGCCTTTAGTTGGGCCGGCCCATTATGGTCCTGAAAATCTTGTGGGCCTTTAGTTTGGTCGGCCCATTTAAACTTGTTGGGTCATGCCACGTGTCAACGTATCATAGGCGCCTTGTGTCCAGTGAGTGGATGACATCTGTCCCGACGATGAGCCGACACGTGTTTCCTCTAGACAATGATGATTTTACACGTGGAAAATCCCCATTGGTCGGGGGTGTTAACGGGTTATCGGATCCAAAACCCGACCCGATAGCTTAACGGCGTTCCGTTACGGTGGATGCCACGTGTCGGTCACCCTTGACGAAAGCACTTCTGTGACACGCGATTTATCGTCATGGAATTGGACACTTCCGTGATGATAATTTTGGTAATGTCATGGAACACTTCTACGACAGCACAGGTATGACTATCTTGATTCTGTCATAAATTTGTCATGGATGTACATGCATGACAAAAAAAGCGACCTACTGTGACAAACATGTATCATCACGGAAGTGTATTTTTTTGTAGTGTCGGCCTTTTCACAGGAATGGGCCACTGTTGGGCCGTGCCACGTGTCGACGTATCATAGGCGCCTTCTGTCCAGTGAGTGGATGACATCTATCCCAACGATGAGCCGACACGTGTTTCCTCTAGCCAATGATGATTTTACGCATGGAAAATCCCCATTGGTCGGGGCTGTTAACGGGTTATCGGATCCAAAACCCGACTCGATAGCTTAACGGCGTTCCGTTACGGTGGATGCCACATGTCGGTCACCCTTGACGAAAGCACTTCTGTGATGCACGATTTATCGTCATGGAAGTGGACACTTCCGTGATGATAATTTTGGTAATGTCATGGAACACTTCTACGACAGCACAGGTATGACTATCTTGATTCTGTCATAAATTTGTCATGGATGTACATGCATGACAAAAAACGCGACCTACTGTGACAAACACGTATCATCACGGAAGTGTATTTTTTTATAGTGTCAACTAGCACACTCTAATATTACTACCTTTATATCTCAAAACAATTATCAAGTATCAAACTTCTCCTAGTACTCAATGCAGTTTTTATGAAAGTTTTTATTATACCGATCTTAGATGCCTATCATATTAGGACTAAATTCATAACCAAAGCAAATTACCATGCTGTTCTTAAGGACTCTCAAAATAATATAAGTGAAGCATGAGAGATAAATAATTTCTATAAAATAAAACCACCACCGTGCTCTAAAAGATATAAGCGAAGCACTAGAGCAAAATTATCTAGCTCAAAAGATATAAGTGAAGCACATAGAGTATTCTAATAAATTCCGATTCATGTGTGTCTCTCTCAAAAGGTGTGTATAGCAAGGATGATTGTGATAAAGTAAAAAAGCAAAGACTCAAATCATACAAGACGCTCCAAGCAAAACACATATCATGTGGTGAATAAAAATATAGCCTCAAGTAAAGTTACCGATAGAAGAAGACGAAAGAGGCGATGCCTTCCTGGGCATCCCCAAGCTTAGGCTTTTGGTTGTCCTTGAATTTTACCTTGGGGTGCCTTGGGCATCCCCAAGCTTAGGCTCTTTCCACTCCTTGTTCCATAATCCATCCAATCTTTACCCAAAACTTGAAAACTTCACAACACAAAACTTAAATAGAAAATCTCATGTGCTCCGTTAGTAAAAGAAAACAAACCACCACTTAAGGTACTGTAATGAACTCATTATTTATTTATATTGGTGTTAAACCTACTCTATTCCAACTTTCTATGGTTCATACACTCAAATACTAGCCATAGATTCATCAAAATAAGCAAACAACACACGAAAAACAGAATCTGTCAAAAAACAGAATAGTCTGTAGTAATCTGTAGGTTTAGAATACTTATATAACCCCATAAATTCTACAATAAATTGATGGAAGTGAGGAATTTATATATTAATCATCTGCAAAAATAATCAACCTAATAGCACTCTTCAGTAAAATATGGCAGCAAATCTCGTGAGCGCTAAAGTTTCTGTTTTTTACAGCATGATCGCAAAGACTTTCCCCAAGTCTTCCCAAAGGTTCTACTTGGCACAAACACTAATTAAAAGCATAAGAACACATCTAAAAATAGGCTAGATGAATTATTTATTACTAAACAGAATCAAAAAGCAAGGAACAAAAATAAAATTGGGTTGCCTCCCAATAAGCGCTATCGTTTAACACCCCTAGCGAGGCATAAAAGCAAGGATAGATCTAGGTATTGCCATGATAGTGATAAGGTAAATCACGAAAACTCATCTCATACTCCCTACGTTCAGCAGCAAGCTTTCTTTGTGGCAAGCAAAAATAATCGAAAGGGCTAAATTTAATGGGACAAAAGTCCCCAAGATCAAGCTCGGGAGGTATTGGTTCCTCCTTTGGCCCTTCATATTGCACAACCAATTCATCATTATAAGCATTCTTTTGGCAAAAAGTCATGAGCCTTTGTTCAAGGGAAAAACCTAACCCATTATTCTGGATAGCAAAATTATCATTAAGTTTAGAGATCCTGTTAACAAGAACATCAGAAGGAACCTTTTTTCTAAGGTTTTCATTAAAAGCAACATGATCTAAAGATCGTAAACGCATAATGTATTCTTGATAAAAAAGGATTGCTTCTACGGGAGGACGGCCGACATCCACCCTATAATGCACAAAAATTTCATTGGCCTCTTTTATTATAAATCTGAACTCATGAGCTAGAAAGATGGTCGTTGCTCGCTTAACAGAAGAATGCTCAATATTAGAAAATTCTAGGAAATTCCTTTGTATGGAAGGATGCATATGTAAAAATTGTCTTTCAAGTTCAACTATGAGCAAAGATATAGCATCCGCGAGAATACTAGTTTTATGAAGAATAAACCCGCTCATGGTGGGTAAGGCACCGACACAAGTAAAGAAATCTTGAATAACTCCCTTCCCAGTAATATTACCGCTACAAATCCGAAACTTTTTAGTGTGTAAAATAGTAGGATTTTCAAGAGGATCATCAATAGCATCAAAGTTTTCCATATTATTGTCCTTATCAATGATATCCTCCCCAGTTTCAGACATGATGGCAACAAATTGCAAAAAAGAACGAGCACACAGAAGGCAGGAGGGAAAAAGAGGGCGAATAAATCGGCAAGGGTGAAGTGGGGGAGAGGAAAACAAGAGGCAAATGGCAAATAATGTAATGCGAGGGATAAGAGTTTGTGATGGGTACTTGGTATGTCTTGACTTGTGCATAGATCTCCCCGACAACGATGCCAGAAATTGCCTGTTGCTGGGAGATCAAATCTTGACTTGACTTGGTGCAACCTCCCCGGCAACGGCGCCAGAAATCCTTCTTACTACCTCTTGAGCACTGCGTTGGTTTTCTCTTGAAGAGGAAACGGTGATGCAACAAAGTAGCGTAAGTATTTCCCTTAGTTTTTGAGAACCAAGGTATCAATCCAGTAGGAGACTACACGGAAGTCCCTCGTACCTACACAAACAAATAAGAACCTCGCAACCAACGCGATAAAGGGGTTGTCAATCCCTTCACGGTCACTTACGAGAGTGAGATCTAATAGAGATAATAATGATAAGATAAATATTTTTGGTATTTTTATAATATAGATTGAAAGTAAAGATTGCAAAATAAACGGTGCCAGAAATAACTTGGGAGATTAATATAATGGAGAATAGACCCGGGGGCCATAGGTTTCACTAGTGGTTTCTCTCAAGATAGCATAAGTATTACAGTGGGTGAACAAATTACTGTCGGGCAATTGATAGAAAAGCGAACAATTATGAGAATATCTAGGCATGATCATGTATATAGGCATCATGCCCGTGACAAGTAGACCGACCCCTGCCTGCATCTACTACTATTACTCCACACATCGACCACTATCCAGCATGCATCTAGAGTATTAAGTTCATAAGAACAGGGTAACACATTAGGTAAGATGACATGATGTACAGGGATAAACTCAAGCAATATGATTTAAACCCCATCTTTTTATCCTCGATGGAAATAATAGAATACGTGTCGTTTCCCTTTCTGTCACTGGGATCGAGCACCGCAAGATTGAACCCAAAGCTAAGCACTTCTCCCATTGCAAGAAAGATCAATCTAGTAGGCCAAACCAAACTAATAATTCGAAGAGACTTGCAAAGATAACCAATCACGCATAAAAGATTTCAGAGAGGAATCAAATATTGTTCATAGATAGACTTGATCGTAAACCCAGAATGCATCGGATCTCGACAAACTCACCGTAAAAAGAGTTACATCGAATATATCTCCAAGAAGATCGAGGAGAACTTTGTATTGAGATTCAAAGAGAGAGAAGAAGCCATCTAGCTCATAACTATGGACCCGAAGGTCTGAAGTAAACTACTCACACATCATCGGTGGGGCCATGGAGTTGATGTAGAGGCCCTCCATGATCGATGCCCCCTCCGGTGGAGCTCCGGAAAAGGACCCAAGATGGGATCTCTTTGGTACATAAGGTTGCGGCGGTGGAAATAGGGTTTCGTGGTGCTCCTGGATGTTTTCGGGGTATATGAATATATATAGGAGGAAGAAGTAGGTCGGTTGAGCCATGAGGGGCCCACGAGGGGGCGCCCAGGGGGGTTAGTAGGTTAGTCCCAAAAATAATATAAAAGTGTAAAATAAAGCCCATTAACATCCAAAACAGATAATGTAATAGCATGGAGCAATCAAAAAGTATAGATACATTGGAGACGTATCAGTATCAGCCGAAGCCTTCTTGACGTCAGCGACTGAGCGGCGCGCGCCAGATTGGACTGTAAGCATGTGCTTGTATTAAGGGGCCAGGTCTGCTTTCGGCCGCATACACAACGTGCAGGTCTGCAATGGGCGATGGGCCCAGACCCCTGCACACATAGGATTAAGATCGGCGTGCTGACCTCTCTGTTGTGCCTAGGTAGGGCTGCGACGTGTTGATCTTCCGAGGTTGGGCATGACCCAGGAAAGTGTGTCCCGCCAGAGGGATCGAGCATGTTGGGTTATGTGGTGCACCCCTACAGGGAAGTTTATCTATTCTAATAGCCGTGTCCCTCGGTAAAAGGACGACCCGGAGTTGTACCTTGACATTATGACAACTAGAACCGGATACTTAATAAAATACACCCTTTCAAGTGCCAGATACAACCCGGTGATCGCTCTCTCACAGAGCGGCGAGGGGAGGATCGTTGGGTAGAATTATGCTATGCAATGATACTTGGTCAACTTACCATCTACTATCTTCTACTGCTTCAAGGTGGAGGCTGCCAGAAGCGTAGTCTTCTATAGGACTAGCTATCCCCCTCTTATTCTGGCATTCTGCAGTTCAGTCCACATATACTACCCCTTTCATTGATACCAATGCATGTGTAGTGTAGTTCCTTGCTTGCGAGTACTTTGGGTGAGTACTCACGGTTGCTTTGCTCCCCCCTTTTCCCCCTTTCATTTCCTCTCGGTTGTCGCAACCAGATGCTGGAGCCCAGGAGCCAAACGCCACCATCGATGATGACTCCTACTACACCGGAGGTGCCTACTACTATGTGCAGGCCGCCGTCGACGACCAGGACTAGTTTAGGAGGATCCCAGGCAGGAGGCATGCGCCTCTTTCAATCTGTATCCCAGTTTGTGCTAGCCATCTTATGGCACCTTGTTTAACATATGTATGTACTCAGATATTGTTTCTTCTGCTGACTCGTCTATGATCGTGCTCTTGTATTCGAGCCCTCGAGGCCCCTGGCTTGTAATATGATGCTTGTATGACTTATTTTATTCTTAGAGTTGTGTTGTGATATCTTCCCGTGAGTCCCTGATCTTGATCGTACACATTTCCATGTATGATTAGTGTACGATTGAATTGGGGGCGTCACATGATTCCACCCTAACCTTTCCGAAGCGGACCCCCTCTTAATAGTACGGCTTTCCTACGACTCAAATCCACTGAAAAGAAACATAGAGAACAACCGTCTTTGATAGGCTCTGAGGGGCACCAAATCGTCTTGTGCCTAGACATGAGATATCTGAAATGCTCAATGCACACGATTAGTCCGCAGATGCATTGTCATCAATCACCAAAACCAATGAGGGAGAACTATGCCCTTACAATCTCCCCCTTTTTGGTGGATTGATGACAATATGAGATTTGCACATAGAGATATATAATGAGCATAAGCAAACCCAAAATCTATAAAATATAGACAGGCTCCCCCTACATGTGTGCATTCTATAGATATGCTTTGGACTGCAAAACACACACACACACACACACACACACTAGAATCAACACTCCCCCTATATTTTATAGACAAGGCAATCCTTGCAACAAGATAAGTGACACTAAGCATGGAAGTAAGGTATAGCAAGTGAGCATGAAGATAAGGGCACAAGACAAACTAAACGCATAAGCTACTAATCATACTTGACAATAACAAGATAATAATTATGGCATATGTCTCACACCATATGATAGAATAAGTCTCCTAGTCTCATACGCAAATAACAAAACCCAAAGCAACGGTGAAGGTTCAACTAAAGCAAGGAGAGAAATCAAAGTACTCACAAATCCTACACTCTCTCCCCCTTTGGCATTGAGACACCAAAAAGGAAGAGAGGACACCGAAGACACAGGTGGTAGCTCCCACTGTAGTGATCATCCAACAATCTCCTCCTCTAAAGAAGCAGGAATGGACTCCTCATCTGATTCAACCCACTGATAGCCCTTCTTCTTCATCCAAGCAGCCTCAGGAGTGATGTTCTTCTCAGACCCACTCAAGAAGTGCTCGACAAGCTTCCTCAAAATCCGCTTGTCATGCTGGCGACTCTCTTTCTGAGCAACGTGAGTCTGGTACTGCCCCTTGGCCTGCATGCAGAATAGAGCCTTCACCTTTTCCTCGAGCTTCGAAGCCCAAGTTGTCTCAGTAGAGGGAGGCTCATACTCATCAGGACTATCCTCCTCCTCCTCCTCCACAATATCATCTTCATCAACATCCATGCAGGCAGCCTCTGCCTGATCCCATGTAGTGGTGTTAGCCCACTTATTCTTGTGTCGCAACTTAATGGGCTCATGGCAAATGCAGTTGGGAGCATAAAACTCCTCACTCGGAAAGAGCTTCTCCCAAGTCTTCTGAATCAAGAGGTGCAAAAAGGGTCCATAGATGGGAACCTACCGATGGAACACAGCAGACTGAAGCTCACACCACATGATGTGAGAGACATCAAGTGGTCCAGGTTGTTGAAGGCGCACATCCTCACAAATAAGCATCATGTCCACAAGATAGGAATGCACCTTGTCCTTGTCGCCCATGCAAGGAAAAAGATAGTTGCGAAAGATCTGGTGCATGATGTCGAGAAATGGGTTCAACACATAAGACTTCTTGCCATTGGGTAAAATCTTCTCAACCAGGTATGGTTGAAGCTTGTTCTTGGAAGCAGACTCTGGGTTGGCATGCGAGCGGATACTAACGGGCACATCTAGCCCCTCATCACGAACGTGCAACAGACCCATGAACTCCTTCCACTCAATAGTCATCTTCTTTCCATTTGTCATCCAAGTCATGCTCCACTTCACATCCGAGTGGAAGTGGACAGAAGCAAAAAACTGAGCCACAATCTCCGGGCATAGTCAAGGTGGAACATGATGATCTCCTCAATACCAAACTGCCCCACCAAATCCAGAGGCTCACCAAAATATGACTGGTTCTTCTTCAGATGCTCCATGCCAATCCACTGAATGGGTACGTTGATGTTCTGCTTGGCCTTGATCACATCTAGGAAGATTAGATTTTGTTTCTTGGTCCAAAACAAGTCATTGACCTTATGAGTTCCCTAGGCTTGATGTAGGGGTGGAGCTTCCTTCAAATCTGAAACTCTACTTGAGGCATGTCTTCCAAGCTGACAACTGGCTCCTTGTCTTGGTGGCTGTTGTCTTGATGTTGCGTTGCAGGGCATTGGACCCCTCAGGAGCTTCTTTGCTGCGAAGATGCTTTGAGTTTGTATCACGGACGGGATTCGAGCGCCTAGCAACGAAACCGGAGCCACCACCTATGACACACAATGCAAACACACGAGAAGAGCGAGGAGGATTATTGAAAAGACCAAGGCAAATAAACGAAACAAATTGAAATGAGATTGGGTGAGACAAAACAAAATAATTTCAAGTCAAGCGGTAGTACTGAACTGGGAGCGGAGCTAAAATTTTACTACTGGTCTGACCGCAGTAGTACTACACCGGGTCTGTGCGGTAGTACTGCGCTCAGGGCGGAAGTAGCATTTTATGTCCGTGCACTGGGCGGTAGTACCGCTCTAGGCAGAGCAGTAGTACCGCACGGGGCGGATCTCGCATGAACGGATCTGAGAACATCCGTAAAGATGAATCAGTACTACCGTTGATCAAAACTACCACTACAAAAAAAGACACATCCATGACATTTTGGGCTGAACGATTTTTTTCCTGTCATGCTTCTGTCACTTCTATGAAGATAATTGTGATAAAACCCGGTATCATCATAGATGTGGTGGGCTCCTACTTCTATGACAAAAAATCATGACAGAAAATGGGCTTTTCGTCCTGGGCGGGCCGGAGATGCAGCCGCACGACATTCTTTGGGCCGTCCATGACAGAAAAAACCATGGTAGAAGCGAGGATGAGGAAAATATCGGGGAGTTCCCGGTTATGGTGGGTGGTCGGGGGCCGAGTGATGCGCGTTTCTCTCGTACACGTACGCGCATGGGTGCGAGGCGTTGGGCTCTAACTGAACCCGAGCGAGGCGTTCGCCTACAAAACCCGAGCAGTTGCACTGCAGGCTACGCGTTACTGAACCCGAGCGATCGATCGATGGCTGTTAACTGAACCCGATCGAGCGATTCCTTCGCTACTGCTGCTAACTGAAGCTGATGAACCCTGCTGCCTCCTTCCATTGCTGAACAGTGAGCGTTGTTGGGGGGGTTGGATGAACAGTTCCCGGTGGGGGGTTGGATGAACAGGACCCTGTGGTAGTAGAGGTTGTTGCGCTGGATGAACAGGACCCCGATCGACCCGGTTGGGCGTGGATGAACAGGACCCTGTGGAGGGCTGGATGAACAGGACCCCGTGGAGGGCTGGTTGAATAGTAGCCGATGAAGGGTTGGATGAACAGTAGCACATGGAGGGGTGGTTGAACAAGACCTCGTGGAGAGGGCTAGTTGAACAGTAGCTGGTGGAGGAGCGGTGGAGGTTGGATGAATAGGAGCCCGCGGATGAACAACCGCAAGTGGAGGCTGGAGGAGGTCGACAGTGGATGAACAGTAGCCCATGGAAGTAGTCGGCGGTGGAGATGAACAATATCCCATGGAGTCTGCTACCTCTTGAGCACTGCGTTGGTTTTCCCTTGAAGAGGAAAGGGTGATGCAGCAAAGTAGCATAAGTATTTCCCTCAGTTTTTGATAACCATGGTATGAATCCAGTAGGAGGCCACACGCAAGTCCCTCGTACCTACACAAACAAATAAGAACCTCACAACCAACGCGATAAAGGGGTTGTCAATCCCTTCACGGTCACTTATGAGAGTGAGATCTGAAAGAGATAATAATGATAAGATAAATATTTTTGGTATTTTTATGATATAGATTGAAAGTAAAGATTGCAAAATAAAGTAGATTGGAAACTTATATGATAGAGAATAGACCCGGGGGCCATAGGTTTCACTAGTGGCTTCTCTCAAGATAGCATAAGTATTATGGTGGGTGAACAAATTACTGTCGAGGAATTGGTAGAAAAGCAAATAATTATGAGAATATCTAGGCATGATCATGTATATAGGCATCACGTCCATGACAAGTAGACCGACTCCTGCTTGCATCTACTACTATTACTCTACACATCGACCACTATCCAGCATGCATCTAGAGTATTAAGTTCATAAGAACAGAGTAACGCCTTAGGTAAGATGACATGATGTAGAGGGATACACTCAAGCAATATGATATAAACCCCATCTTTTTATCCTCGATGGCAACAATACAATACGTGTCGTTTCCCTTTCTGTCATTGGGATCGAGCACCGAAAGATTGAACCAAAGCTAAGCACTTCTCCCATTGCAAGAAAGATCAATCTAGTAGGCCAAACCAAGTTGATAATTCAAAGAGACTTGCAAAGATAACCAATCACGCATAAAATATTTCAGAGAAGAATCAAATATTGTTCATAGATAGACTTGATCATACACCCACAATTCATCGGATCTCGACAAACACACCGCAAAAAGAGTTATATCGAATAGATCTCCAAGAAGATCGAGGAGAACTTTGTATTGAGATCCAAAGAGAGAGAAGAAGCCATCTAGCTACTAGCTATGGACCCGAAGGTCTAAAGTAAACTACTCACACATCATCGGAGAGGCAATGGAGTTAATGTAGAGGCCTCCGTGATCAATGCCCCCTCTAGCGGAGCTTCGAAAAAGGCCGAATCTCTTGGGTACAGAAGGTTGCGGCGGTGGAAATAGGGTTTCGTGGTGCTCCTGGATGTTTTCGGGGTATGTGAACATATATAGGAGGAAGAAGTAGGTGTGTTGAGCCACAAGGGACCCACGAGGGGGGAGGGAGCACCCCCCTACCTCGTGGCCACCTCGTTGGTTGCTTGACGTCCACTCAAGTCCTCTGGATCATGTTTGTTCCAAAAATCACGCTCCTGAAGGTTTCATTCCGTTTGATATTCCTTTTCTGCAAAACACTGAAATAGGCAAAAAAAAGAGCAATTTGCATGGGGCCTTGGGTTAATAGGTTAGTCCCAAAAAATAATATAAAAGTGTAAAATAAAGCCCATTAACATCCAAAACAGATAATAAAATAGCATGGAAAAATCAAAAATTATAGATACATTGGAGACGTATCAGAGTCCCGTTTTGTGGTACGCCACACCCCTCCCGATGAACATGACCCCTGTTTCGACTGTAGCGCTCCAACACAAGTCCGTTTCCTCCGTTTTGTGGTACGCCACACCCCTCCCGGTCAACAGGACCCCGTTTCGACCGTAGGAGGTCTAAGAGAAGTCCGTTTCCTTTGTTTTGCGGTACGCCAGACCGTGGCCGGTCGAACACAAGGTCGTTTCCTCCGTTCTGCGGTACGCCAGGCCTCGTTTCGATTGGCTATTCCGTCCAAGTCGGTTGGCTCCCGATGAACACGACGACGACGCAGTTTCTCCATTCCGACCCGGCCATGTACATGAGCCCTAGCCGTATGTATGCGCGAGTAGGCATTCGAGACCCCGCCCATATGTACGTACGTGGCCGTATTTACTTTCTTGCACCCTGGCCGATGTACATACGTGTACATGATATTAACGGGACTGCATGACGTGCTATGTGCACGCTGATACGTCTCCAACGTATCAATAATTTTTGATTGTTCCATGCTATTATATTATCCACCTTGGATGTTTTATATGCTATTTTATATGATTTTTGGGAATAACCTATTAACCCAGAGCCTAGTGCCAGTTTCTGTTTTCTCCTTGTTTTAGAGTATCGCAGAAAAGTAAAATCAAACGGAGTCCAATTGACCTGAAACTTCACGGAACTTATTTTTGGACCAGAAGAAGCCCATGGAGTATCAGAGATGGACCAGGAGAGTCCCGGGCTGCCCAAGAGGGTGGGGGCGCACCCACCCCTGGGCGCGCCCCCAGCCTCATGGACAGCCCGGAGGTCCACCGACGTACTTCTTCCTCCCATATATACCCATATACCCTAAAAACTTCGGGGAGCACAATACATCGGGAGTTCCGCTGCCACAAGCCTCCGTAGCCACCGAAAGCCAATCTATACCCGTTCCGGCACCCTGCCGGAGGGGTAATCCCTCTCCGGTGGCCATCTTCATCATCCCGGTACTCTCCATGATGAGGAGGGAGTAGTTCTCCCTCGGGGCTGAGGGTATGTACCAGTAGCTATGTGTTTGATCTCTCTCTCTCTCTCGTGTTCTTGAGGTGATACGATCTTGATGTATCGCGAGCTTTACTATTATATTTGGATCCTATGATGTTTTCTCCCCCCTCTACTCTCTTGTAATGGATTGAGTTTCCCCTTTGAAGTTATCTTATCCGATTGAGTCTTTAAAGATTTGAGAACACTTGATGTATGTCTTGTCGTGCATATCTCTGGTGACAATGGGATATCACGTGATTCACTTGATGTATGTTTTGGTGATCAACTTCCGGGTTCCGCCCATGAACCTATGCATAGGGGTTGGCACATGTTTTCGTCGTGATTCTCCGGTAAAAACTTTGGGGGCACTCTTTGAGGTTCTATGTGTTGGTTGAATAGATAAATCTGACATTGTGTGATGCATATCGTATAATCATACCCACGGATACTTGAGGTGACATTGGAGTATCTAGGTGACATTAGGGTTTTGGTTGATTTGTGTCTTAAGGTGTTATTCTAGTACGAACTCTAGGGCTGTTTGTGACACTTATAGGAATAGCCCAACGGATTGATTGGAAAGAATAACTTTGAGGTGGTTTCGTACCCTACCATAATCTCTTTGTTTGTTCTCCGCTATTAGTGACTTTGCAGTGACTCTTTGTTGCATGTTGAGGGATAGTTATGTGATCCAATTATGTTACTATTGTTGAGAGGACTTTCACTAGTGAAAGTATGAACCCTAGGCCTTGTTTCAACGCATTTCAATACCGTTATGCTCACTTTTATCATTAGTTACCTTGCTGTTTTTATATTTTCAGATTACAAAAACCTATATCTACCATCCATATATCACTTGTATCACCATCTCTTCGCCGAACTAGTGCACCTATACAATTTACCATTGTATGGGGTGTGTTGGGGACACAAGAGACTCTTTGTTATTTGGTTGCAGGGTTGCTTGAGAGAGACCATCTTCATCCTACGCCTCCTACGGATTGATAAACCTTAGGTCATCCACTTGAGGGAAATTTGCTACTGTCCTACAAACCTCTGCACTTGGAGGCCCAACAACGTCTACAAGAAGAAGGTTGTGTAGTAGACATCAAGCTCTTTTCTGGCGCCGTTGCCGGGGAGGTTAGCGCTTGAAGGTATATCTTTAGATCTTGCAATCGAATCTTTTTGTTTCTTGTTTTATCACTAGTTTAGTTTATAAAAGAAAACTAAAAAATTGAATTAAGTTTTCCTCATACGCTTCATCTTTTTAATAATTTTCGTGAGTATGATGGAAAGGAAAATTGTACCAAAGTGTTAGAAGAAGAATGCATTAAAATGTTTGACATTAAATCTTTGAATGATGAGCATGATTGCAATGTTGTTAGTATGAATTCCTTGAATATCTATGATGCTAATGATATGCCAAGCCACAAGCTTGGGGCAGCTATGTTTGATGAAGATGATATTTTTTGTTCCCCGAGCTTTGATGAGCAAATTTACTATGATGAAAGCATGCCTCCTATCTATGATGATTATTATGATGACACACATGCTTTAAAGAATAATGATAACCATGAAACTTGTCATCTCGATCTCAATTTTCAATCACATGATAGTTATTTTGTTGAGTTTGCTCCCACTATTATTCATGATGCTACTGAAAATTATTATGAGGGAGGAATATATGCTTGTAGGAATTGCAATAATACCAAGTTTCCTCTCTATGTGCTTAAAGTTTTGAAGTTATGCTTGTTTTACCCAACTTTATTCTTATTCCTTGCTTTTTGCTCCTGCTTAGTAATAAATAATTTATCTAGCCGCTGTTATGATTGAGTTTTTATGTTTTAGTTAGTGTTTGTGCCAAGTAGAACCGTTGGGAAGACTTGGGGAAAGTCTTGTTGATCTTGCTGTAAAAAACAAAAACTTTAGCGCTCACGAGAATTGCTGCCATTTTTTACTCGAGAGTGCTATTTAGTTAATTCTTTTTGCAGATGATTAATAGATAATTCCTCACGTCCAGCAATTTATTTTAGAATTTTTGAGGTTTTAGAAGTTTGCGTTAGTTACAGATTACTACAGACTGTTCTGTTTTTGACAGATTCTGTTTTTGACAGATTCTGTTTTTCATGTGTTGTTTACTTATTTTGATGAATCTATGGATAGTAAAAGAATTTATAAACCATAAAGAAGTTGTAATACAGTAGGTTTAACACCAATATAAATAAAGAATGAGTTCATTACATTACCTTGAAGTGGTGTTTTGTTTTCTTTCTCTAACGGAGCTTACAAGTTTTCTGGTAAGTTTTGTGTTGTGAAGTTTTCAAGTTTTGGGTAAAGATTCGATGGACTATGGAATAAGGAGTGGTAAGAGCCTAAGCTTGGGGATGCCAAAGGCACCCCAAGGTAATATTCAAGGACAACCAAAAGCCTAAGCTTGGTGATGCCCCGGAAGGCATCCCCTCTTTCGTCTTTGTTCATCGGTAACTTTACTTGGAGCTATATTTTTATTCACCACATGATATGTGTTTTGCTTAGAGAATCATTTTATTTTCTTGTGTTTTGCTTTCTGTTTGAATAAAATACCAAGATCTGAAATTCTTAAATGTTAGAGAGTCTTCATATAGTTGCATGATTATTCGACTACTCATTGATCTTCACCTATATCTTTCGGAGTAGTTTGTCGTTTGCTCTAGTGCTTCACTTATATCTTTTTAGAGCACGGTGGTGGTTTTATTTTGAAGAATTAGATGAACTCTCGTACTTCTCTTATATTATTTTGAGAGTCTTTAGAACAGCATGGTAGTTTGCTTTAGTTATGAAACTAGTCCTAATATGATGGGCATCCAAGAGGGATATAATAAAAACTTTCATATAAAGTGCATTGAATACTATGAGAAGTTTGATACTTGATAATTGTTTTGAGATATGGGGATGGTAATATTAGAGTCATGCTAGTGAGTAGTTGTGGATTTGAGAAATACTTGTGTTAAAGTTGGTGATTCCCGTAGCATGCACGTATGGTGAACCGTTATGTGATGAAGTCGGAGCATGATTTATTTATTGATTGTCTTCCTTATGAGTGGCGGTCGGGGACGAGCGATGGTCTTTTCCTACCAATCTATCCCCCTAGGAGCATGCACTTAGTACTTTGTTTCAATAACTAATAGATTTTTGCAATAAGTATGTGAGTTCTTTATGACTAATGTTGAGTCCGTGGATTATACGCACTCTCACCCTTCCACCATTGCTAGCCTCTCTAATACCGCACACCTTTCGCCGGTATCATAAACCCACCATATACCTTCCTCAAAACAGCCACCATACCTACCTATCATGGCATTTACATAGCCATTCCGAGATATATTTCCATGCAACTTTCCATCGTTCCATTTGTTATGACACGCTTCATCATTGTCATACTACTTTGCATGATCATGTAGTTGACATCGTATTTGTGGCAAAGCCACCATTCATAATTCTTTCATACATGTCACTTATGCATCATTGTACATCCCGATACACCGCCGGAGGCATTCATATAGAGTCATATCTTGTTCTAAGTATCGAGTTGTAACTCTTGAGTTGTAAGTAAATAAAAGTGTGATGATCATCATTATTAGAGCATTGTCCCAGTGAGGAAAGGATTATGGAGACTATGATTCCCCCACAAGTCGGGATGAGACTCCGGACGAAAATAAATAAATAAAAGAGGCCAAAGAAGCCCAAATAAAAAATGAAGAGAAAAGAGGCCATAAAAAAAGAGGAGGCCCAAATAAAAAATAATAATAAATAAAAATAAAAAATATGAGAGAAAAAGAGAGAAGGGGCAATGCTACTATCCTTTTACCACACTTGTGCTTCAAAGTAGCACCATGATCTTCATGATAGTGTCAGGACCCCGATTCCAGGTCACAGCGATCTAGCCGGTAACACATCATATCACTTTGCGGCCTCACACACGGTATTCCCACGGGTGTCGCCTTACCATGGCCCGGGATCGTTTGCGCCTTTTGGCTCACGTATATGATAGTGTCGCCAGCATCCAGATGACAGAGAACACGGGCCGACATGGCTAGTCGTGAACCCAAAGCGGCACCAACCTATGGGGACAGGCATACATGAATCACATCGAGCATGTCGGTCAGCAGCGTGTGAATCCGGGCTGTAGCACTGGGCTAACAGGACTCCCGGAACCCGGGCTGTAGCAGGCTAGGAAGGACTCCGGATGTCACCGCGTGACATTTCCCCGAAGGGACAGACACAGGAATGAAGTGAAACACATGCCGGCCAGTCAAGTGTCCTGAGCAGTAGTGCTGGGCTAGCAGGACTCCGGTGAACCGGGCTGTAGCGGACTACTATGGCTCATGAAAGCACTAGACTACATTTCCCCATAAGAGAGGCTGCCAAAGATAAACAACTAGATTGTTGGATCCCACACATACCAAGCATTTCAATCATACACACAATATGCTCGATATGTGTAAATACAACATGGCATCACAACATAACTCTATGACTCAAGTATTTATTCATTAGGCTCCGAGGAGCGAGATATTACAAACATGGGTCTCATGACCCAACAATCATAGCATACAAATCAAAGCACATGTAGAAGCTTAACATGTCTGAGTACAGACATCTACAAATGAAAGAGGCTAAGAAGCCTGACTATCTACCAGATCATGTCGAGGGCACAAGATCATAGTTGAGGTATCAAGCTAAACGTCGAAGTCCACGCGGAACTACTAGCGAGACTGAAATCTCTCTGCAAAAACATAAATTAAGCAAACATGAGTACAAATGTACTCAACAAGACTTACATCAGAACTAACTACATATGCATCGGTATCAACAAGGGGGTGGTGGAGTTTAACTGCAGCAAGCCTGCTTTGACTCAGTGGCTAACCTGAACTACGACTGCAAGCAGCTCTTTTGAGGTGGCGCACACGAGTCCACATATTCACCATATCAATACACCACTATGGATCCGCTCCCGCCTCCCTACGAGAACGCCATCCATAGCACTCACGCTTATCTTGCGAGTTTTAGAGAATCCACTTTCACTTTTCTATGAACTATGCAAGGGGTCCAAGTTTCCATATCCGAGGAATCCGACTATTCGAATAGATAATGATAACCCTGCAGGGGTGTACTTCTTCACACACGCTCCCACCACTTACCGTCGTTTACATGACATGTACTCAGCAACCTTCAGGCAGAAGCCCAACGAGGGTGTCGCCCACGGCCTACCTAAACACTTAAGTCTCTAGTCCATGTTTATCGCCTATCCAGGTTCCATCCGCAGGGAGTCCGGTCGAGGTTTCCACATACGGCCCCGAACGATGTGAATAGGGTTCCCGAGACACCAAACGGGCGCCCGGTACACCGTGCCACGGTGTATCTACCGCATCATAGCCCACCCCTAGGGTCAGCGCTACGCATGGCCGCCAACACATATCCTACAAACACCAGAAACTAGTTGCAACTCCTGGACAGAGTACTAGGGTGATTAAGAAGCCGAGAGGGTCAATTAAGGATCCCAATGAGTGGTAGTAGCTGTTCATGGATCACAGACACATAACTCAATTCTTGAGGATGGTTTCAATGAGACAACCCACCATGTACTCCTACATGGCCTCTCACTGCTACCTTATCCAAAACGTGTTCACACACCTCCGATTCATTCCCGATGAATCAGACCTAACACAACTCTATGCAATAGCAGGCATGACAAACAAGCATAAATGAGTAGGCACATCAGGGCTCAAACAACTCCTACTCATGCTAGTGGGTTTCATCTATTTACTGTGGCAATGACAGGTCATGTAGAGGATAAGGGGTTCAACTACCGCAACAAGTAACAGATGAATCGTTGTTGTCCTAATGCAGTAAAAGAGAGAAGGAGCGAGAGAATGGGCTTGTATCGGAATGAACAAGGGGGTTGTGCTTTCCTGGCACTTCTGAAGATGATCTAACTCTTCATCGGTGTCATCGGACTCATCGTCGAAACGAACGTCTACCGAGAGGGAACAACCACTAGCAAACACAAAAGGAACCGCAATCAATGCAATGCACATACATATGAATGATATGTCATATTAAGGTACTGAATTGACCTAGTGCAACAGTTAGTCATATTCATTAAAGTGGAATTCAAACCTATAGCAAATTCCAACTCCAAAACCAATTACCATTTATTCCATAATCATGAATTGTCCTATTCAGTGAGGTTAACTTGTTCGAACATGCATGAAAATACCTTATTCAGATTCTTTGGATTTTTATGATAATTTTTCATATATAAATTATTTCATTTGGAGTTACGGTTGATTTTATATGATTTTTAGAAGTTTAAAACATTTTCTGGAATTTCCTGGATTAAATTAAACCCAGAAAATAGATTATTGCATCAGCACTGCGTCATGCTGACCTTAGCAGGTCAACAGAACTGCCTCGGGTCAAACCTGACATGTGGGGTCCATACGTCAGTGACACTGGGCTGGTTTGTGTGTATGACAGGTGGGACCGGTCAACGTTGACTTGACCAAAGTCAAAGCTGACATGTGGGGTCCACACATATTAGCACTAATCTTAACAGAAAATTAGACTAACCTAATTAGTCAAAGGGTCCCACACGTCAGTGGCTCTAGAGGGGTCATTAGTGGGCTCATTAGCAACTAATGATGTCGCCACGTCGGCCTCGCCGGAATCTGGCCGGCGGCAACTATTCCGCACGACAGAGGCGTTAGGTTTTGCCATCCGGCGACCATTGGGCTCGCGGTTTGGCCCTACGGGTTGCTGGACGTGCACGGCATCCAACGGAGCAGGCCGCTGGGTGAGGAGAGATCGGGAACTAAGGCGGCGACCACTTGGGCGGCGGCCGGAGCTACGGGCGTGCTCGGGTTGGAGCTAGGGGGCACGTGGGGAGGAGCTAGTGGGCACTATGGGCTCCTGGAGCCGCGCTGAGCACAACGGTGTGGTCAGCTTCGAGCTACGTTTGCTCTAGCCACGGTGGCGAGGAAGCGCAACGGCGGCGAGCTTTGGTGACGGCGGGGAACGACGCTACGGCAAGGAAACGACGCGGGGAAGAGTGGGTAACGACGGCGGAGCTCACAGGGAGTCGGACGGCAGTCTCAGCGGGCTCGGGGACGGCCTGATGGTGACGAATCAAGCGGCGGGGATCGCCGGCACCGAGGTTGAAGAAGACGTCCAGGACGGCGATGCGGTGCTCCCCCGGTTGTTTGGCTCGATGTGGATGAGGAGGGCGAAGATGCGGAGCTCAGGGTCGTGGAGAGGGAGCAAGGGAGTGGTTGTGGCCGCGGCGAACGGCATCGGTGCGCTCCGGCTCATTCGATCGGCCATGGGAAAGAGAGCAGAGGGGAGGGGAGAGGTTGCGAGCAAGGGAGAGAGAGGTCAGGGGTCTCTGGGCGTCTCCAGGCGTGAGGGAGAGGCAGGAGGTGGCAAGCAGGAGCTGGAGCCTGCGGCCTGCGCGGGCGCTCTCTCGCGGCGACAGCAGCAGCTTTGGGGCGAGGGGAGGAAGACGACAGGAGGAGCCCCTGGTGGGCTGGGCTGGTTTGCCCAGTGTTGGGCCGGTTGGTGGGCTGCACAGGTGAGGCCAGGTACGATTCCTTTTCTCTCTTTTATTTCAGTTTTCTATTTCTTTTATTCTGTTTTGAATTAGTAAAACTACTAATCCACTTTGTAAAATCCTGAAAATAATTGTGGGTAGTGTTTGGATTATTTCCAACAACCCAAAACTAGTTTCAGAGTTATTAGAGCATTTAAAAATATTTATAGGATTTAAATGCTACAATTCAAATACGACATGAGTTAATTCAAAAACCATAAATGCCTTGGAAAAATGTGCATGCCCTCTGGTAAAGGTTTTAACCTTTTTCCATAAATAATGAACATTTTTGAAGGGCATTTTGGGTTCATTGAAAATATTTTTATTTGAACCTAGTTGAATTTATTTGGTGCTAGGGTTTGAACATCCCCAATTCAAATTTCATAAATTTAAACATGATGCATAGATGATCTCAGATGCAACTAAATACAAGTAGTTCTAGGGTTGTGACAGATAGAGAGTATCCTATGTTGTCACTTTCATATACTAGTGGGAATCTTTCATTATAGAACTTGCCTTGTACATTCCAATGATGGGCTTCCTCAAAATGCCCTAGGTCTTCGTGAGCAAGCAAGTTGGATGCACACCCACTTAGTTTCTCTTTGAGCTTTCATACACTTATAGCTCTAGTGCATCCATTGCATGGCAATCCCTACTCACTCACATTGATATCTATTGATGGGCATCTCCATAGCCCATTGATACGCCTAGTTGATGTGAGACTATCTTCTCCTTTTTGTCTTCTCCACAACCACCATTCTATTCCACCTATAGCGCTATGTCCATGGCTCACGCTCATGTATTGCGTGAAGATTGAAAAAGTTTGAGAACATCAAAAATATGAAACGATTGATTGGCTTGTCATCAGGATTGTGCATGATTTAAATATTTTATGTGGTGAAGATGGAGCATAGCCAGACTATATGATTTTGTAGGGATAACTTTCTTTGGCCATGTTATTTTGAGAAGACATGATTGCTTAGTTAGTATGCTTGAAGTATTATTGTTTTTATGTCAATATTAAACTTTTGTCTTGAATCTTATGGATCTGAATATTCTTGCCACAATAAAGAGAACTACATGGATAAATATGTTAGGTAGCATTCCACATCAAAAATTCTGTTGTTATCATTTACCTACTCAAGGACGAGCATGAATTAAGCTTGGGGATGCTGATACGTCTCCAACGTATCTATAATTTTTGATTATTCCATGCTATTATATTATCAACCTTGGATGTTTTATATGCATTTATATGATTTTTCGGACTAACCTATTAACCCAGAGCCCAGTGCCAGTTTCTGTTTTTTCCTTGTTTTAGAGTATCGCAGAAAAGGAAAATCAAACGGAGTCCAATTGACCTGAAACTTCACGGAACTTATTTTTGGACCAGAAGAAGCCCACGGAGTATCAGAGATGGACCAGGAGAGTCCCGGGCTGCCCACGAGGGTGGGGGGCATGCCCACCTGCCTCGTGGACAGCCAGGAGGTCCACCGACGTACTTCTTCCACCCATATATACCCATATACCCTAAAAACTTCGGGGAGCACAATAGATCGGGAGTTCCGCCGCCAGAAGCCTCCGTAGCCACCGAAAGCCAATCTAGACCCGTTCCGGCACCCTGCCGGAGGGGGAATCCCTCTCCGGTGGCCATCTTCATCATCCTGGTGCTCTCCACGACGAGGAGGGAGTAGTTCTCCCTCGGGGCTGAGGGTATGTACCAGTAGCTATGTGTTTGATCTCTCTCTCTCTCTCTCTCTCTCTCTCGTGTTCTTGAGGTGATACGATCTTGATGTATCGCGAGCTTTACTATTATATTTGGATCCTATGATGTTTTATCCCCCTCTACTCTCTTGTAATGGATTGAGTTTCCCCTTTGAAGTTATCTTATCGGACTGAGTCTTTAAAGATTTGAGAACACTTGATGTATGTCTTGCCGTGCGTATCTCTGGTGACAATGGGATATCACGTGATTCACTTGATGTATGTTTTGGTGATCAACTTGCGGGTTCCGCCCATGAACCTATGCATAGGGGTTGGCACACGTTTTCGTCGTGATTCTTCGGTAGAAACTTTGGGGCACTCTTTGAGGTTCTATGTGTTGGTTGAATAGATAAATCTGAGATTGTGTGATGCATATCGTATAATCATAGCCACGGATACTTGAGGTGACATTGGAGCATCTAGGTGACATTAGGGTTTTGGTTGATTTGTGTCTTAAGGTGTTATTCTAGTACGAACTCTAGGGCTGTTTGTGACACTTATAGGAATAGCCCAACGGATTGATTGGAAAGAATAACTTTGAGGTGGTTTCGTACCCTACCATAATCTCTTTGTTTGTTCTCCGCTATTAGTGACTTTGCAGTGACTCTTTGTTGCATGTTGAGGGATAGTTATGTGATCCAATTATGTTACTATTGTTGAGAGGACTTTCACTAGTGAAAGTATGAACCCTAGGCCTTGTTTCAACGCATTTCAATACCGTTATGCTCACTTTTATCATTAGTTACCTTGCTGTTTTTATATTTTCAGATTACAAAAACCTATATCTACCATCCATATATCACTTGTATCACCATCTCTTCGCCGAACTAGTGCACCTATACAATTTACCATTGTATGGGGTGTGTTGGGGACACAAGAGACTCTTTGTTATTTGGTTGCAGGGCTGCTTGAGAGAGACCATCTTCATTCTACGCCTCCTATGGATTGATAAACCTTAGGTCATCCACTTGAGGGAAATTGGCTACTGTCCTACAAACCTCTGCAGTTGGAGGCCCAACAACGTCTACAAGAAGAAGGTTGTGTAGTAGACATCACATGCCTCTACTATGACACATGCGCGCCTCTACTACGACACCTGCCCTTCCTTATACGGCCACGGTTCATCAATGCAGCCTGCAGACAGACCGATCGACCAGTATGTACGTACACGTTCGCGACCAGAATGACAACGATATGTACGCTTCGACCAGGTGGGTCCCGACTTTCACGCACTTCCTTGCGTGATGTAGCTGGTGTGTCCCAGCAGTCAGGGGGCGAATCATTTTTTACGCGTAATATGGACGCACTTCCTTGCATGCAAAGATGTAGCTGGTGGGTCCCAGCAGTCAGGGGGAAATGTTTTTTTCGTGAAATACAGTGGCCCGTCCAGTGGGTCCCTGCTTTCAGGTGGAGGAATCATTATTTTCCGTGTAATAAGGAGGCACTTCCTTGCTGCAGCCGTGGACGTAGCTGTGAGCCTCTCCACATACAATACTATTTTGATGGAAGTCGTTCCTTGACCACATTGACCACGCCGCACCGAGAGCACCAAGGCTGTGGACGACGGTGAGGCCTAGGCAGGGGACGACGTGGAGACGGGGAAGATGTGGCAATGGATGCCCACGCGGAGAGGAGTACGAGGGTTCTCTGGTTCGGCTTCTGTGTGAGGCTATCGTCGCCGCAGAATAACTGGGGGGGTGGTTGAGTGAAGGGATGGCCTGGCTAGCAGTAGGAGTAGTAGGGGCGGTGAGGCCTCCACGGAATCACAGCCGGCCATGGGAGGCAGGAGCAGGCGGCACGACCGGCATTGCTTTGGGCGGCTGGAGCAAGAAGACTAGAGGTTGAAGAAGCACTATGGCCGTTGGATAGACATCGTACGGTCACTGGAGCTAGAATTGTTCATATTGACTAAGTTGACGAAGCCCTCCGTCCCCGTCAACTTAGTAGGCCCACAAGTCAGCCTCCCACTATGATGTGTCCCAGCTAGCAGGGGAGTATTCATTTTTTGTGCGTAATAAGGAGGCACTTCCTTGCGAGCGAAGATATAGCTGGTGGGTCCGACCTGTCAACGGGAGGGACGTTTTTTTCATGAAATACAGAGGCCGTTCTGGTGGGTCCCAGATGTCAGGTGGAGGAATCATTATTTTGCGCATAATAAGGAGGCATTTCCTTGTGTGCGGCCGTGGACCCAGCTGTCAGCCTCTTCACGTACAGTCCTCGTTTGAAAGTCACTCGTTGACCACGCTGCGCCGAGAGCACCAGGGCGGTGGACGATGGCGAGGCCTAGGAAGGGAACGACACGGAGCCGGGGAAGACTCATTAGTGGTTGCCCATGCGGTGGGGAGTACGAGGGTTTACTGGTCCGGCTGCCGTCACCGGAAAATAACAGGAGGTGTGGTTGAGTAGAGGAATGGCCTGGCCAACAATGGAGTAGGGTGGGGCGGTGCGACCTGTGCGGCAGCACATCCGGCCACGGGAGGCGGGAGCAGGCAGTCCCACCGGCGCTGGTTTGGGCGACTGGAGCAAGAAGATCAGATATTGAAGAAGTAGCACGGCCGTTGGATTAACGTCCAACGGTCACTACTGCTAGAATCGTTTGTGGACTAAGTTGAGAAAGCCTTTCGTACACGTCAACCTAGTAGACCCACAAGTTAGCCTCCAAATATGTCTCAAACAGCATGCAGCCTGAAATTTCTAGCCAGATTCAAATTAATTTAAAAAATAAACATACCTTAATTTAAATCCAATGAAATTTTACCCGCACAAAACAATGAAATTTAAAATATCAAAATCCGAAAGAAAAAAGTATTTTGGAACTAATTGCATGTTTGCTGTATTTTTTCATTTTACATCCCATTTCTTATTACTTATAGCCCATTTTCTAGGCAAAATGCATCCCTCCCCATCTTCAAAGATTTCCGGCCCAACAGGGCGTAGAAAAGCAAGTAGGCCTACGTTAGTTATCCTGCAAAAAAACAAAATAGATGGGCTAGCCATTTTCACAAAGGAAAAAAACAAAATGGACTAGTCATGTGCTAAACATATGAAATAAAAGCCTGGGCTAGACGGGCCATAGCTCCCGCACAACCCAGTTGATACCCTTCTCCGTCCCAAAAAACAAAATTACTACGCGCACTGTTGGGTCCCTACTGTCATGCTCACCATGTACCACTACTGCAGGATGCTGCTAACGCGACACTAGGAACAGAGACGCTTCGAGAAACTATGTGTGATGCAATAATCGCAAACAATGGTGTATGAAAACTGTAAAAAATGTATAAAACATTTGCGATGAGGCATGCATCAAACACGGTTCAGATTTGAGTTGCGTGTGCGTTGAAGGGCATACGGTTCAGTTCAATTAACTATTTGCGATGAGGAGGAACAAAAGAAACGGGCAGCCAGATGAAGGCTTTTACGATACACAGCATACAGTTCACTTAGATGAACTAATTGTGATTAGGCAACACAAAAGAAATGGGCAGCCAGATGATGGTGTGTGCGATATACAGCATATGGTTCACTCGGATGAACTGTTTGTGATTAGGCAACACAAAAGAAACGGCCAGCCAGATCAAGGTGTGTGCCATATACGCATGCGGTTCACTCGGCCCTTGTCGTCAGTGTGTGACCTCTGTGGCAACCGTTCGCTCCCCATGCGCCTCTTTGTGTACTGTGGCAACCGTACATCGCCTCTTCGCATTTCCCTCTCGATTTGGAATTGCTGTCGCACGCTCTTCCTCCCTCCATTTGCCTTCACCCTTCCTTCTTCCATTGTTCAATCATCTTCTCCATGGAGGGAACATGCCAGAAACGACCCCGTTATTCTTTCCCCGATTTGAAAGATGACGTGGTGGAGGAACTCATTGATCGGTGCGACGCCATCACCTCGGCTAGCATGGTAGGTTCGTTCCAGACCATTCTCGACTCAACTAATAACATCATTACAAGGAACCCAAGGGTCCAAGAGCGGTTTGATCTCCCCTATCTTCTTCGCCGTGGCCCTGTTGACTGGCGCGTGGACGAGGGAAGCCTCGCCTTGTGCAAGTTGATGCCGCTTGATAATGATACATATGATGTTAAGATGCCATCGCTTGAGGGAAAGTGTAACACCCCGGTGTAATGATGCTACAGTAACCCCTGGGGTTAAGTTAATCATTTTGCTAAACATGTGT
This sequence comes from Triticum dicoccoides, assembly GCF_002162155.2. NCBI lineage: Eukaryota > Viridiplantae > Streptophyta > Magnoliopsida > Poales > Poaceae > Triticum > Triticum dicoccoides. The sequence continues at coordinate 139,874,715 of NC_041380.1, forward strand.
TTGATCATCATTATCTCCTATCTCTTTCAAATTCCACTTGATTTCAATTTCAAATTCTGAGTGAAATTCAAAATTGCTCAAACATGATAACTAAAAGTTCATCATGTGACAAATAATCCATAACTAATATTGGTGGTGAAGCAACATTTTTGCAAAGTGTTTAAGAGGCCTAAATATTTTAAAACAGTGGTTTAAACAATTAATTAAATGCTTTTTAATTTATAAAAATTCTAACTATTTTATTCAAGTGCTAAAACCTAATGTGGTAGTGGCCTAAATTTATTAAGCTAAATTAATTACAAGTCTTATATTTTATTAAACTAATTTCTTTTAAAAAAGAAATAAGAAAACAGAAAAGTCTTAAAAGAAAAAGTAAAAAATGAAAAAGAAAACCTCCACTGTTCCCCCCACTGGGCCTTGGCCTAACGGGCCGGCCCAGCCAGCCCATTCCCCCCGGACGCCTTCTCCTGTTCCCGGAGTCATGTCGCTATAGGGGCTGGCTCCCGCCGAACCACCTCACGGGCGACGATGGCGGATAAGGCCCCCGCGCCTCCACGCCTCCTCAATCCCCTCTCCCACTCGCCTGCCCTCCTCCTAGAGCCACCCCCTCGCTCTCCCTCTCCCTCGCTCTCTCTTCCCCTCTGCCTGAGCTCCTCCGAGCAGGCTCGTCCCGTCCGCCGCTCGCAGACGCGGCCACCGTCGACCCCGCGACTAGCTGAGAAGCTCGGGAGCTCCGCCATTGTCCTATCCATCGACCGGTGGCCTCAGCTGGAGCTGGGGAGCACCGAAGCGCCGGATCCCTTTCGTCCACGTCTTCGGTCGTCGCCGCCCTTCTTCGTCTCCGGTGCCGTCTCTGCTGCTACTAAACCTCCAAGGGCCACCGTGTGTGCCGCAAGGTGAGCCCCCATTCCTCTCCCATCTCTCTGTTCTCTCTCGCGCACCCTCTAGCTCCCCCTGCCACTACGGCCGAACCCACTACCGCGCGAGCTCGTTGCCGGAATGGCCGTGGTGACTGAGGGATTCCTGGATTAGGGGCTCTCCGGATAGCCGGACTATATCCTTTGGCCGGACTGTTGGACTATGAAGATACAAGATTGAAGACTTCATCCCGTGTCCGGATGGGACTTTCCTTGGCGTGGAAGGCAAGCTTGGCAATACGGATATGTAGATCTCCTCCCTTGTAACCGACTCTGTGTAACCCTAGCCCCCTCTGGTGTCTATATAAACCGGAGGATTTAGTCCGTAGGACAACAAACAATCATGCCATAGGCTAGCCTCTAGGGTTTAGCCTCTACGATCTCGTGGTAGATCAACCCTTGTAATACTCATATCATCAATATCAATCAAGCAGGACGTAGGGTATTACCTCCATTAAGAGGGCCCGAACCTGGGTAAACTTCGCGTCCCCTGCCTCCTGTGACCATCCGCCTTAGATGCACAGTTCGGGACCCCCTACCCGAGATCTGCCGGTTTTGACCCCGACATTGGTGCTTTCATTGAGAGTTCCACTGTGCCGTCACCATAAGGCTCGATGGCCCATTCGATCATTGGTAACGATGCGGTCCAGGGTGAGGTTTTCCTCCCCGGACCGATCTTCGTATTCGGCGGCTTCGCACTGCGGGCCAATTCGCTTGGCCATCTGGAGCAGATCGAGAGCTACGCCCCTGGCCATCAGGTCATTCGGAAACTTAAACTACACTGTCGACATCCGCGGAGACTTGATCTTCGATGGATTTGAGCCCATGTCAGGTGCGCTGCACAATCACGACGAGCATGACATAACTCTGTCGTCGGACAGTGTTCGGGAGATCGCATCTGCAACTACTCCGGCCTTCAATCTGGAGCAAATTGCACCATCCGAGGATGGAGGGATAGACCCCGCCATGGAGGTCGCACTCTTAATGGCGATGGAGCCGGATACTGACTTCACCCCTAACAAGAGCCGTGTTGCCGAACCACTGTATTTGTCTCCATCCACGGACTCCGAGCCGCCTGCATCCGTGCCTATCGAATCCGACAGGGCGCCGATCATGGAGTTCACCTTCGTGGATATCTTTCAGCACTCACCTTTCGGCGATGTGCTAAATTCATTAAAGTCTCTCTCCTTGTCAGGGGAACCTTGGCCGAACTATGTCTGGCTAGAATGGGATGCGGACGACGAAGAAATTCGCTGCCCACCCACCAGCCACTTAGTAGCCTCTGTCGATGATTTAACCGACATTCTTGATTTTGACTCCGAAGACATCGACGGCATGGACGACGACACAGGAGAGGAACAGGAACCAGTACCCACATGCCGCTGGACAACCACTTCATCACATGACATATACATGGTGGATACACCCAAAGAAAACGATGACGAGGAACGGGAGGAGACAGCGGAGGATGACCCCTCCAAGAAGCAAGCAAAGCGTCGGCGTACGCGCCGTTCCAAATCCCGCTTCGGCAAAAACAGCGATAACAACGCAAGAGAAAATAACACTCCAGTCGACTCCAGAGGAAACGACGACCACATCGCCCTGACGGTAGAGCACGATGAAGCTGCAAACGGCAAACACAGTACGGATCCAATGTCCGAACACGGCGACGCCGAGGATAAACCTCGTCAAACCCCCTCTGGGGAGGAAAACAGTCCGGACGAAGATGCACACATCATCCCGGAAACGCACTTGGAGCAAGACAACCTCCGGAGAAGGCTTATTTCCACAGCGAGGAGTCTGAAGAAGCAGAAGCAAAGGCTTAAGGCCGAACAAAATACGCTCCACAGCAGGTTGAACAAAGTGCTCGACAATGAAGAAAAGTATGGTGGAGGTTACCACACAAAGAGCTATCCAAAGCGCAAGCTATTACCGGAATTCGACGATGAGGCCTTAGAGCCCATACAACCGAAAAATAAAATGGCCAACCGGCCGGATCAACCACCTTGTGACCGCGATAGAGCGGCTAACAAGGCCGCACATAAGTCAACACATGATTTACGTGAAGACTTGCGCCAAAAAACCAGTATGACCAGATCCATCTATGGATCTAGGAAGCGCGTTCTGGCACAAAATCAAAAGCGAATACTAGAACCATCCAAACGCCATGATACATCCAAATACAGGGGTGCCGCACACACCCTATGTTTCACCGATGAGGTGCTAGACCACGAATTCCCAGAAGGATTCAGACTAGTGAACATAGAGCCGTATGACGGGACCACAGACCCTGGGGTTTGGATTGAGGACTTTATCCTCCATATCCATATGGCTCGCGGAGACGATCTCCATGCCATCAAGTACTTGCCCTCAAGCTTAAAGGACCAGCTCGGCGCTGGCTGAAAAGCCTCCCCGAAAACTCAATTGGAAGTTGGGAGGAGCTCGAGGACGCTTTTCAGGTAATTTTCAAGGGACCTATGTCCGACCTCCGGATGCAGACGATTTAAGTCATATAATTCAACAGCCCGGAGAGTTAGCCCCAAAGCTTTGGAATAGGTTTCTCACTAAGAAGAACCAAATCGTCGACTGTCCGGACGCCAAAGCCTTAGCAGCTTTCAAACACAGCGTTCGAGATGAATGGCTCGCCAGACACCTCGGCCATGAAAAACCGAGAACAATGGCAGCCCTGACAAGCCTCATGACCCTCTTTTGCGCGGGCGAAGATAGCTGGTTAGCCCGCAGTAGCACCAGCGACCCAAGCACATCCGAAGTCAGGGATGGCAATGGAAAACCATGACACAGTAAAACCAAGCGTCGAAACAAAGAAGACAGCCCAGATAATACGGCGGTAAACGCCGGATTCAGGGGCTCTCGACCAGGTCAGCGGAAAAAGCCTTTCAAAGGCAGCAAAGATGGACCGTCTAGCCTAAACAAGATTCTAGACAAACTATGTCAGATTCATGGCACCCCCGATAAACCTGCAAATCACACCCACGGAGAATGTTGGGTCTTCAAGCAGGCCAGTGAAACGTCTCTGTCGTATCTATAATTTTTGATTGTTCCATGCCAATATTCTACAACTTTCATATACTTTTGGCAACTTTTTATACTATTTTTTTGGGACTAACATATTGATCCAGTGCCCAGTGCCAGTTCCTGTTTGTTGCATGTTTTTTGTTTCACAGAATATCCATATCAAACGGAGTCCAAACGGGATAAAAACTGACGGAGTTTTTTTGGTATATATATGATTTTTGGGAAGAAAAATCTACGCGAGACGGTGCCCGAGCTGGCCACGAGGCAGGGGGCGCGCCCCTGACCCTCGTAGGCCACCCGTAAGGCGGTTCGTGCCCTTATTTCGCCGCAAGAAAGCTAATTTCCTGATAGAGATCGTGTCAAAATTTCAGCCCAATTGGAGTTACGGATCTCCAGGAATATAAGAAACCGTGAAAGGGAAGAATCTGAGAACGCAGAAACAGAGAGAGACAGAGAGACAGATCCAATCTCGGAGGGGCTCTCGCCCCTCCTGTGCCATGGAGGCCATGGACCATAGGGGAAATCCTTCTCCCATCTAGGGAGGAGGTCAAGGAAGAAGAAGAAGGAGGGGGCCTCTCTCCCCATCGCTTCCGGTGGCACCGGAGTGCCACCGGGGGCCATCATCATCACCGCGATCTACACCAACACCTCCGCCATCTTCACCAACATCTCCATCACCTTCCCCCTCTATCTACAGCAGTCCACTCTCCTGCAACCCGCTGTACCCTCTACTTGAACATGGTGATTTATGCTTCATATTATTATCCAATGATGTGTTGCCATCCTATGATGTCTCAGTATATTTTCGTTGTCCTATCGGTGGTTGATGAATTGCTATGATTGATTTAATTTGCTTGTGGTTATGTTTCTGTCCTTTGGTGCCCATCATATGATTGCGCGCGTGGATCACACCCTAGGGTTAGTTGTATGTTGATAGGACTATGTATTGGAGGGCAAGAGTGACAGAAGCTTCAACCTAGCATAGAAATTGATGCATACGGGATTGAAGGGGACCAATATATCTTAATGCTATGGTTGGGTTTTACCTTAATGAACATTAGTAGTTGCGGATGCTTGCTAATAGTTCCAATCATAAGTGCATAGAATTCCAAGTCAGGGATGACATGCTAGCAGTGGCCTCTCCCACATAATACTTGCTATCGGTCTAGTAAAGTAGTCAATTGCTTAGGAACAATTTCCCAACTCCTACCACCACTTTTCCACACTCGCTATATTTACTTTATTGCTTCTTTACTTATAACAGCCCCTACTTTTTATTTACGTAATCTTTATTATCTTGCAAACCTATCCAACAACACCTACAAAGTACTTCTAGTTTCATACTTGTTCTAGGTAAAGCGAACGTCAAGCGTGCGTAGAGTTGTATCGGTGGTCGATAGAACTTGAGGGAATATTTGTTCTGCCTTTAGCTCCTCGTTGGGTTCGACACTCTTACTTATCGAAAACTGTTGTGATCCCCTATACTTGTGGGTTATCAAGACCTTTTTCTGGCGCTGTTGCCGGGGAGCAATAGCGTGGGGTGAATATTCTCGTGTGTGCTTGTTTGCTTTATCACTAAGTAATTTTTATTTGCTGTTCTTAGTTGTTCTTTATATTTAGTTATGGATATGGAACACGAAATACCAAAAATATTAGGTGTACTTTCTGCTCATGGAGATGGGGAACCTCCTAAAACCCTCGATGTTGGTTATGTGAAAATATTGTGTACTGCTTTAATAATCCTGAGAAAACCCCATTCAATTATGTAGTGGGTGTAACGTTGGATCAACGTGAATACTTTAGGGATTACCGCTTGACACAAAAAAGGAACTATTATGGGATCAAATTCATATATTGAATTGGTATGCTAGGCAACTATGCTTGAGATATGATTATACTTGTTGCTCTAACGTGAAGGCTCGACACCTTCCCTTTATATGCAAATTTAATGATAATAAAACCTTAGCTTCTTATTCTAGAGGTATATATGATTACTATGATGTGGAACAAATAGAAGAATTTGTTGCTTTTATGGGTGCTTATGAAATTGAATCTATGTTTAAAGAGTTTGAAGATTTTGATGATTCGGTTTATAGACCTGAAAATTTAGCTATCCTTAAATATTGTTATGAGAATTACGAATACAATTAAGATATTAATGCACTTATTGAGAAAGTCTCCGCTGTCCAAGAAGAGACTAATATTTGCATGAATCTATGTAAGAAGAAGTTGATGAAATTGTGAGCTCATTGGATGAAAACGATGAGGAGGAGAGCGAAGAACAAAAGGAGGAAGAGCGGATTGATCACCCGTGCCCACCTTCTAATGAGAGTAACTCTTCAACTCATACATTGTTTAATTCCCCTTCATGCTTACCAAAGGATGAATATTATGATAATTGCTATGATCCCGTGATTCTTTTGAAATATCCCTTTTTGATGATGCTTGCTATGCTTGTGGCCAAGATGCCAATATGAATTATGCTTACGGAGATGAACTTGCTATAGTTCCTTATGTTAAATATGAAATTGTTGCTATTGCACCCACACATGATAGTCCTATTATCTTTTTGAATTCTCCAAACTAGACTATATCAGAGAAGTTTTCCCTTGTTAAGGATTATATTGATGGGTTGCCTTTTACTACTACTGTCGGTGTCAAAATCGGCGGATCTCGGGTAGGGGGTCCCGAACCGTGCGTCTAGGCGGATGGTAACAGGAGGCAGGGGACACGATGTTTTACCCAGGTTCGGGCCCTCTTGATGGAGGTAAAACCCTACGTCCTGCTTGATTTATTCTTGATGATATGAGTATTACAAGAGTTGATCTACCACGATATCGGAGAGGCTAAACCCTAGAAGCTAGCCTATGGTATGATTGTATATTGTCCTACAGACTAAACCCTCCGGTTTATATGGACACTGGAGAGGGTTAGGGTTACACAAGGTCGGTTACAAAGGAGGAGATATCCATATCCGTACTGCCTAGCTTGCCTTCCACGCCAAGTAGAGTCCCATCCGGACACGAGACAAAGTCTTCAATATTGTATCTTCATAGTCCAACAGTCCGACCAAAGGATATAGTCCGGCTGTCCGGAGACCCCCTAATCGAGGATTCCCTCAGTAGCCCCTGAACTAGGCTTCAATGACGATGAGTCTGGTGCGCAGTGTTGTCTTCGGCATTGCAAGGCGGGTTCCTCCTCCGAATACATCACGGAAGAATTTGAATACAAGGATAGTGTCCGACCCTGCAAAATAAGTTCCACATACCACCATAGAGAGAATAATATTTCCACAAATCTAATCTGCTAACATGTTTTGGCAACATGACATTATGCCATGGCCCGGTAATTATTCGAACTGTTTCCTTTAACTAGCCCCGCACACAACGCGAGGCAGTTTCTCGACACGTCTTGTCAAAGCAGAGATCGTGTTCCCCTTATTATGGGATTCTCATCAATATGGGCGTGGGTAACCCAACCGCGCCATTGATTACGACACTTGGGGGATAAGCGAGTTTTACCAGGCTAGTGGGGGCGCATAGTTTCGTCTGCCCATATAAAGGGACAAGGATTCACCTTTTCATCCACGCCTTCTTCCTCCTTTGCTCATCCATTTTCGCACACTCGAGCTCCAGCGCCCAAGTGTGCATTTCTCACCTCAACCTTCTCCAACCATGTCCGGAGCGGGAGGCAAGTGGATGGTCTCCTTCGTCATGGAGGGACACATCAAGAAGCTGAAGAGAGCCGGATACCTGCCTAACGACATCGCGCACCGGCTCCTAGATGAGGAGCAACTCATCCCCACCCCCAGGCCCCATGAGAGGGTAGTGTTCCTTACCCATTTCCTCCATGGACTGGGATTCCCTCTCCACCCATTCGTCTGGGGGCTCATGTTCTACTACGGCCTGGATTTCCACCATCTGGCCCCGAACTTCATCCTCAACATCTCGGCATTTATCGTCGTGTGCGAGACCTTCCTCCGCATCAAGCCCCACTTTGGCTTATGGCTGAAGACCTTCAATGTCAAGCCGAAGGTAGTAAGCAGCCGCCAGGCAGAGTGCGGAGGCGCCATGGTGGGCAAGATGCCCAACGTCACATGGCTCGAGGGCTCCTTCGTGGAGACCATAAAGGGGTGGCAATCGGGGTGGTTCTACATCACCGAGCCGCATGACCCTGCATGGGCAGCGGCCCCCGAGTTCCGATCTGGCATCCCCATGCGGCTCACCTCCTGGCAAGAGAAGGGCCTGTCCTGGGGTAGTTCGGGAGAGCTGACCGGACTCCAAACATGTATCCAAAACATGGTGAGCAAGAAGCTCAAACTCGTCAACGTAGTCCAGGTCATGCTCATCCGCCGGATCCTCCCGTGTCAACAACGGGCTTTCAACTTGTGGGAGTTCGACCCGGCCCAGCACCAAACTCTGAATAGGCTCTTTGACACAACACACGAGGATGCCTGGAAGGTGCTATTCAAGGGCGCCGAGGTTCCCCCTCCCACTACCAAGGATCGCGGATTCTGCGCGAAGCGCCAAGCCAGCGCGGTAAGCTGTTTTACCTCTTACAGGATACTTGTTTTTAATAGTTTGACTCTATGCGGGATCTAAACTCCCGTACCTTTGACAGGACTGGCAGGAGACGGCCGAACAGATCGACTATCCGGCTCCTTTGCCCGAAGGCCCAGCAGACGCTCTCCTGACGAAGATGCTGACTCCGGCTCCTTACAAGGTGCCGGAGAAGACTAAGAAGGCCAAGGGAACCCGAAAGAGTTCCCGGCGCCAGGTGATATAGGACTCATCGTCCGAGGACTCCTCGGCGCACTCCTCCCACGAAGACGAGGAGGAAGATGAAGACGCTCCCCCTCCAGTCGGGGGAGACAAGAAAAGGAAGGCCGCCCCAACTGGGGGGGCGAAGGGTCCAAGAAGGGAAGGACTCTCCTTCCGGACAGTTCCTCCACCGCCGTCGAAGGCGAAGACGAGTGGCTGCCCAGGGCCAAGCCCCTGGCGAAGTCATAAGTATTCGGATACCAGAGTAACTCATAGCATTCCTTTGTCGCACTGCTTCTCCTAACACCGAATCGTGATTATGCAGACCGTCCTGAGCCCGTATCGACGTATCCTCGTCAAACGGCTCCCTGGACTCGTCGGATATGGATAGAGATCCACTTCCGACCGCCACCTTCCCATTCCCTACGAACAACGCCGAGGTGTTGTCTCAAGAGGCACCGGGTCGACGGGAGACAGTCCCAGAGGCGCCTCAAGGTGACCTTCCGGACTCCGGGAGCAGAGGGAACAAGGCCCCCGAGGGCTCCGAGTTCGGCCCTCGGCCGAACACCACGCCGGAACCTCGAGTGGTTCCGGACTCGGGTAGGCGGCCTCCTTCCAAGAGGGGCAAGACGCCTATGCCAGTGACCTCTGTCCATCCAGAGGCACCGGACAATCTGCTGGGAGTGCTTCGCAGCGCTTCCATCGACGAGGAGCACCACACTATTATGAGTGCGGTGGTCTAGAAGGTTCAGTCCGCCAAGACCGGACTGACTGAAGCCTGTACTAGCCTTCTAACAGGCTTTGAGATAAGTTTTTGAAATATAGGAGAAATATTACTGCATAGACAGTAGCCCCTGATGCTCTGTTCGGTGTTCACAAAGAAAAGCCGAACAGAGGATCAAACAATATCGCAGGAGTCTAACATAAGTATGTCAATATGCGTATGCAGGCTTCGCTGCTGGCATCTGCCGCACTGACTGCGGAGGTCACCGCACTGAACAGGACCTTAAAGGGTCCAAGGACGAGCTCGGCCTTGCCAAGAGGCAGCTTGAGGAGAACAAAGGTAAGTAGTACCTAGTCTATGGATATATATAAAAAGAATGCGATTGCCAAATGACAGGATCATCGTAAATTTGCCAGGGGCCACGACCAAGGTGGCGACCCTGAAGCAAGCGCTATCCGAGACCGAAAACAAAGCAGCCAAGGAGTGCATCGAACGGGAAAGGCATGAGGCTCGGGTGGGCGAGGTGCAGCGAGAGCTCCACGCTCTCGTGACAAAACACGAGGCGTTGGAGCTTGACTTGAAGACGCGAGAGTCTGAGCTTGCCGCGGCCCTCGAGAGCGCAAAGAATGCCAAGGCCGAAGCCCAAAAGGCCCTCCAGGAGATTGATGCTATGAAGAAGATAGCGGCGGGTAAGGCATTCTATATGCAAATCAAGCATGTGAAAGTAAATTACTTGTTACTTACCCGAATCTGGAGCTCTCTAGGAGCATTCGCAGATTTGCCCCGCAGCGTGTCGGATGCCGCAACGTTTTACCAGGCCGAGGAGGGAAGCTCAACGGAGGAGTTGTTATGGGCCCAATATACTGGGACCGAACACCCGGTGCCTATGAGCGACCAGCTAAAGCAGTTGGTCAAGCTACACAAGGCGGCCGAACAGGCCATGAAGGGCTTTATAGTCCGGTTGTGGCCTAGCGACGCCCTTCCGAACAACTACTTCGGCCTGGTGAGGCGGCTTGTGTAAGCCTGCTCACGGCTGGAAGTCGTCAAGCGGTCCGTCTGCATCGAAGGTGCATGCCAGCCTTTCGCCCGTGTGAAGGTGCAGTGGGCCAAGCTAGACGCCGTGAAGCTGATGAAGGGCCCCTGGAGGGCAAGGAGCATCGCCTCCCCGAGATGTACTATGAGGGTTTCCTGGAGGGTGCCCGTCTCGTAGCGGACGAGTGTACGAAAGATATAATATTTGAGTGAACTCGCTCGTGTAATCTTGTATTCATGAAAACTTGTTCATATGCGCTATGCAACGCTTGTCTGAATTCAAAATATTACCTTCTATTCGGCTGTTTTATAAAATCTGAGAGATGGCTAGTCGTCGGCTTCTGCCCCCATGCCATGAGTGCTGGGGTATTCGGGATAAACCTGAGCACTCGGTGACAAAACCGGCGGATCTCGGGTAGGGGGTCCCGAACCATGCGTCTAGGCGGATGGTAACAGGAGGCAGGGGACATGATGTTTTACCCAGGTTCGGGCCCTCTTGATGGAGGTAAAACCCTACGTCCTGCTTGATTTATTCTTGATGATATGAGTATTACAAGAGTTGATCTACCACGAGATCGGAGAGGCTAAACCCTAGAAGCTAGCCTATGGTATGATTGTATATTGTCCTACGGACTAAAACCCTCCGGTTTATATAGACACCGGAGAGGGTTAGGGTTACACAAGGTCGGTTACAAAGGAGGAGATATCCATATCCGTACTGCCTAGCTTGCCTTCCACGCCAAGTAGAGTCCCATCCGGACACGAGACGAAGTCTTCAATCTTTTATCTTCATAGTCCAATAGTCCGTCCAAAGGATATAGTCCGGCTGTCCGGAGACCCCCTAATCCAGGACTCCCTTAACTACACATGATGATTTTGATAGATATAATATGCATGTGCTTGCTGCTCCTAATTGCAATTATTATGAGATAGGAACTATATCTCCACCTCTCTATGTTTCCAATATGATAAAATTGCAAGAAACTATTTATACTATGCATTGGCCCTTACTATGTGTGCATGAATTGTTCTTTTATGACATGCCGATGCATAGGAAGTGAGTTAGACTTCGTCATTACATGATATATGTTACCTTGTGCTCACCACTAAATTACAAATCATTGTTAATTAAAATTGGCTTTGATATACCTTGGGATCCGGGTGGATTCATTACTTGAGCACTATATGCCTAGCTTAATGGCTTTAAAGAAATCGCTGCCAGGGAGACAACCCGGAAGTTTTAGAGAGTCATTTATTTCTTTTCTGTGCTTCTATAAGGTTTAGAAATAAAAACAATGTGCCAAGGTTTGCCTTTAGAATGTTTACATTTGCTTGATGGTTTGTACGGTGCAGGACAGAAACTTTGGCTGTAGTGCGCAATTTTACATTTTTAGCTGGAACGTCAAATGGTTCTGATTATTTTTTCACTGTCTTCCTATACAAATTGTTTATTTTTCCTAATTTTGGTAGAATTTTTCAAGTATCAGAAGTATGGTGAATGTTCAGATTATTACAGACTGTTCTGTTTTAGACAGATTCTGTTTTTGATGCATAGTTATATTAGTTTGCAACAGTACTTAGAGTAGTGATTTGCTTTATTATACTAACGGATCTTACCGAGTTTTCTGTTGAAGTTTTGTGTGGATGAAGTATTCGATGATCGAGAAGGTCTCGATGTGAGAAGAAGGAAGAGAGGCAAGAGCTCAAGCCTGGGGATGCCCGAGGCACCCCAAGTAAATATTCAAGGAGACTCAAGCGTCTAAGCTTGGGGATGCCCTGGAAGGCATCCCCTCTTTCTTCAACAAGTATCGGTATGTTTTCGGATTCGTTTTGCTCATGCGATATGTGCAATCTTGGTGCGCCTTTTGCATTTAGTTTTCATTTTTCTTTTATGCACCATGATGGTATGAGATAGTCCTTGGTTGATTTATAGAATTCTCATTGCACTTCACTTATATCTTTTGAGTATGGCTTTATAGAATGCTTCATGTGCTTCACTTATATCATTTGAAGTTTGGATTGCCTGTTTCTCTTTACATAGACAACCGCCATTTGTAGAATGCTCTTTTGCTTCACTTATATTTGTTAGAGCATGGGCATATCTTTTGTAGAAAGAATTAAACTCTCTTGATTCACTTATATCTATTTAGAGAGATGACAGGAACTGGTCATTCACATGGTTAGTCATAGAATCCTACATAAAACTTGTAGATCACTTAATATGATATGTTTGATTCCTTGCAATAGTTTTGCGATATAAAGATGGTGATAATAGAGTCATGCTAGTGGGTGGTTGTGAATTGTAGAAATACTTGTGTTGAGGTTTGTGATTCCTGTAGCATGCAAGTATGGTGAACCGTTATGTAACGAAGTTGGAGCATGAGGTATTTGTTGATTGTCTTCCTTATGAGTGGTGGTCGGGGACGAGCGATGGTCTTTTCCTACCAATCTATCCTCCTAGGAGCATGCACGTTGTACTTTGTTTCGATGCCTAATAGATTTTCGCAATAAGTATGTGAGTTCTTTATGACTAATGTTGAGTCCATGGATTATACGCACTCTCACCCTTCCACCATTGCTAGCCTCTCTAGTACCGCGCAACATTCGCCGGTACCATAAACCCACCATATACCTTCCTCAAAACAGCCACCATACCTACCTATCATGGCATTTCCATAGCCATTCCGAGATATATTGCCATGCAACTTCCATCGTCATCATATACATGACATGAGCATTCATTGTCATATTGCTTTGCATGATCGTAAGATAGCTAGCATGATGTTTTCATGGCTTGTCCATTTTTTGATGTCATTGCTACGCTAGATCATTGCACATCCCGGTACACCACCGGAGGCATTCATATAGAGTCATATCTTTGTTCTAGATATCGAGTTGTAATATTGAGTTGTAAGTAAATAAAAGTGTGATGATCATCATTATTAGAACATTGTCCCATGTGAGGTTATCAAAATAAAAGTGGCCAAAGAAGCCCCCCCCAAAAAAGAGACAGGCCAAAGAAGCCTACAAAAAAAGAAAAAAACAAAAAAACAAAAAATGAGAGAAGGGGCAATGTTACTATCCTTTTACCACACTTGTGCTTCAGAGTAGCACCATGTTCTTCATATAGAGAGTCTCTAGAGTTATCACTTTCATATACTAGTGGGAATTTTCATTATAGAACTTAGCTTGTATATTCCAACGATGGGCTTCCTCAAATGCCCTAGGTCTTCATGAGCAAGCAAGTTGGATGCACACCCACTTAGTTTCAGTTAGAGCTTTCATATACTTATAGCTCTAGTGCATCCGTTGCATGGCAATCCCTACTCACTCACATTGATATCTATTGATGGGCATCTCCATAGCCTGTTGATACGCCTAGTTGATGTGAGACTATCTTCTCCTTTTTGTCTTCTCCACAACCACCATTCTATTCCACCTATAGTGCTATATCCATGGCTCACGCTCATGTATTGCAAGAAAGTTGAAAAGGTTTGAGAACGTCAAAAGTATGAAACAATTGCTTGGCTTGTCATCGGGGTTGTGCATGATGTGAGTATTTTGTGTGAAGAAGATGGAGCATAGCCAGACTATATGATTTTGTAGGGATAAATTTCTTTGGCCTTTTTATTTTGAAAACACATGATTGCTTTATTAGTAGGCTTGAAGTATTATTGTTTTTATGTCAAATGATAGATTATTGCTTTGAATCACTCGTATCTTAATATTCATGACATGATTAGATATGTGATCAAGATTATGCTAGGTAGCATTCCACATCAAAAATTATCTTTTTTTATCATTTACCTACTTGAGGACGAGCATGAATTAAGCTTGGGGATGTTGATACGTCTCCATCGTATCTATAATTTTTGATTGTTCCATGCCAATATTCTACAACTTTCATTTACTTTTGGGAACTTTTATACTATTTTTTGGGACTAACATATTGATCCAGTGCCCAGTGTCAGTTCCTATTTGTTGCATGTTTTTTGTTTCACAGAATATCCATATCAAACGGAGTCCAAACGGGATAAAAACTGACGTAGATTTTTTTTGAATATATATGATTTTTGGGAAGAAAAATCCACGCGAGACGGTGCCCGAGGTGGCCACGAGGCAGGGGGCACACCCATGACCCTTGTGGGCCGCCCATAAGGTGGTTGGTGCCCTTCTTCCACCGCAAGAAAGCTAATTTACGGATAGATCTCGTGTCAAAATTTCAGCCCAATCGGAGTTACGGATCTCCGGGAATGTAAGAAACGGTGAAAGGGAAGAATCTGTGAACGCAGAAACAGAGAGAGACAGAGAGACAGATCCAATCTCGGAGGGGCTCTCGCCCCTCCCGTGCCATGGAGGCCATGGACAAGAGGGAAAACCCTTCTCCTATCTAGGGAGGAGGTCAAGGAAGAAGAAGAAGGAGGGGGGCTCTCTCCCCCTCGCTTTCGGTGGCACCGAAGTGCCACCGGGGGCCATCATCATCACCACGATCTACACCAACACCTCCGCCATCTTCACCAACATCTCCATCACCTTCCCCCCTCTATCTATAGTGGTCCACTCTCCCGCAACCCGTTGTACCCTCTACTTGAACATGGTGCTTTATGCTTCATATTACTATCCAATGATGTGTTGCCATCCTATGATGTCTGAGTAGATTTTTGTTGTCCTATCGGTGGTTGATGAATTGCTATGATTGATTTAATTTGCTTGTGGTTATGTTGTTGTCCTTTGGTGCCCATCATATGATTGTGCGCAAGGATCACACCCTAGGGTTAGTTTTATGTTGATAGGACTATGTATTGGAGGGCAAGAGTGACAGAAGCTTCAACCTAGCATAGAAATTGATGCATACGGGATTGAAGGGGGACCAATATATCTTAATGCTATGGTTGGGTTTTACCTTAATGAACATTAGTAGTTGCGGATGCTTGCTAATAGTTCCAATCATAAGTGCATAGAATTCCAAGTCAGGGATGACATGCTAGCAGTGGCCTCTCCCACATAATACTTGCTATCGGTCTAGTAAAGTAGTCAATTGCTTAGGGACAATTTCACAACTCCTACCACCACTTTTCCACACTCGCTATATTTACTTTATTGCTTCTTTACTTATAACAGCCCCTACTTTTTATTTACGTAATCTTTATTATCTTGCAAACCTATCCAACAACACCTACAAAGTACTTCTAGTTTCATACTTGTTCTAGGTAAAGCGAACATCAAGCGTGTGTAGAGTTGTATCGGTGGTCGATAGAACTTGAGGGAATATTTGTTCTGCCTTTAGCTCCTCGTTGGGTTCGACACTCTTACTTATCGAAAACTATTGCGACCTCCTATACTTGTGGGTTATCAGTCAGTAAGCTAAATGCCGAACACAAGGGAGGGGAGACACCAAGCGAAGATGAGGACGAACCTCGCCAGCAAAACACCGGAGGACAAAAAAATTCCCACCAGAGGTTAAAACAGTAAACACGATCCATGTGACGAAGAGGAGAAGCAAACTTGCACTCCGAGACATACGCGCCGTAGAGCCCGTCACCCCCAAGTTCACCCCCTAGTTGGCCTTCTCGATCACTTTCGATCGCAGGGATCACCCGACAAGCATCCGGTATGAAGGATTGGCTGCCTTGGTGTTAGACCCAATAATAAACGGATACCATCTCACATGAGTCCTTATGGATGACGGCAGTGGTCTAAATCTGATATATCAGGACACAATCCGCAAAATGGGGATAGACCCGACAAAAATAAGCCACAGTAATACTACCATCAAGGGAGTAATACCAGGCCCAGAGGCCCGCTGTACGGGCTCTCTATTACTAGAGGTTGTATTCGGTTCTCCCAACAACTTCCGAAGGGAAAAGTTAACTTTCTACATCGCTCCATTCCAAAGTGGCTATCAAGCACTACTCGGAAGAGCGGCTTTCGCTCATTTTAATGCAGTACTGCATTACGCTTCTCTCAAGCTTAAGATGCCTGGTCCACGTGGCACCATCACAGTTAGTGGAAATATTGAGCGTTCTCTAGGCGCGAAAGAATGTGTTGCGGCCTTAACAGCCGAGCACTAGACGGCCTCACCAACCAGAATAAATGTCAGGTCGTCAAGACCACGGACATGGTTAGACGAGTCCGGCGCATCACTACATATACATGAGATTGGTTTGATGGTTAAACCCTCATAGACGGTACCAGGGGCTTCCCGCGTGTAATCAGGGCTAGTTCGGCTCAACTTGACTTATCTTGAATTTCAATGGTTTATTGATAATAACCAATTTTCTGGCACGGCAACTTTCACCTAAGTTCTTCTCTTTTATAGATGACAATCGTGCTACACCCGTCCAGGACATGGCACAACGGAGACACAGGCGCAGACGTGCAGCAGGGACCCGCTCAAAGGGTTCTTTTCAGATTAAGACCCTGCATAAACCTTTTTTACTGTCTCTTGTTGTTCACATCCTCCGGATACTCAATACAACCGAGAAGGATACTGACGTTATTGGCATGTGGCCACATCAAGATATTGCATGTACCTGGACACTCGGGGTTTATTATTACGGGCATTGTTCAGCCCGGCATATGTTATAAAGACCGAATACCTTAGGGAGTGTTCGGCATCGCGAGTTTGGCCTTATATGCATCAGCTCCGAATCATGTCTTTGGTCAAATGTTGGGTTTGCCCGGCTCCCGTGTTTTGCTACCTTACGTTCCGCTCTGTCGGCTAAGGCGGCACTGGGAGAACTACTGCGATTGTGCCCTGGTTCATCCGGATGAGCACCTCAGTAGAGAAAGCCGAAAACTGACTGTCATGATAAAGTGCGAGACTGGTCAACCACTCGATGCCTTAGCGGAATCTTCGGGATTCCTTCGCATTAACGAAGGGTCGTTTCTCGGTCACGTACATACGTGCCCCGTATTTGGACGAGCGCGGAAGTACCAGGGGCTATATAGTAGTCCCACCGTCAAACTCCTATGGCTAAGTGAAAGTGTTAAAGCAATATAGTCCGATTTCCTTGCTCGCTACGCTAACACCTCCTTCATGGACCAAGACATTAGATCAAGTGTGAATACGCGTTTTCTGCGAACACCCCCACATTATATGCATGGGGGTTGAAGCCGACGACTGCAATCTTTCAGGTTATATACATATATACATAAACGGCCTCACAGGAGGCATCATAATACTTTCAGGCAAAAGTATAAACACAGCCTTTATAGTTCAATAAAACATTGTTTTTACAATGGGAATACATGTCACTAGAACATAATATTCTTCGAGCACTGAGCCTCTATTGAACGAGCGCCTTCAAGGACTTCTTCAAAGTAGTGCTCGGCACCTACTCGGCCCACGGCCGAACCTTGTGTTGCAATAGTGGTGGCCTCCATCTCTGCCCAGTATGTCTTGACACGGGCAAGTGCCATCCGCGCACCCTCTATGCACGCCGACCTCTTCATAGCGTCGATGTGCGTCACATCACCAAGGAATTGTTGCACTAAACTAAAGTAACTATTCAGCCTTGGCCCTTCATGCCACAAATGATCCACAACAGACCTCATGGCAAGTCCAGACAACCTATGGAGCTCGGCCCACTCGGCCATTCGCTCATTCAACAGCAGCGGACGCACTGGAGCATGGAAGTATGACCAGAATAGCTTTTCCACTTCACGATCTTTTTGATCCTTGAAGTACTCGGCCGAATCAGCAGCACTTGCAGCCAAATCCACGTATGCATCTGCAGAACTCCATAGTTGATCAACAGGGGCATACTTCGGATCTCTGAACTTAGTCCGCAACAAAAAGGGCTTCCCGGCCGCGATATCTCTAGCTTGACATAGCTCCTCCTTCGTCGCTCTGATTTTGGAGCGGGCTTCCTTGGCTGCTACCATGGCCTTCTGCAGGTCCGTCGCCTTCGCTCGGCTTTCTTTTTCAAGAAGTTGGTAACGGTCGGCGGCATCTTTCAACTCAACGGCCATCTTGGTTATTCTTTCCTTGCTTCGGCAATGCGCGGTTTGTTCGGCCCTTAGCTCTTCGACCGCCTTTAGAGCGGCCGGATCGCTATTCCTGGCTTGTTCCTTGGCTCGGGCAAGTTCCGCCCGAAGGATCTCCACGGTGGCAGCTCCATCTGAAGTCATAACATATTAAAGATACTGGCATCATGCTCCTCTTACTATGTGTTGATCACCGGAGAAATCACATACCCTGTGCCCCGTCGAGCCGCTTGTTGACAAGCACGATGTCGGCATCTGCCACATCAAGTTGCCGCTTCAGCTTGGCAAACTCACCAGTCTGGCTAGCCACCGGACCTTCAGCCACCTGCACATGAAGGCGGTCTGATTATTACATGGGACTATGATCCTCTGTTTGCCGCCGCTCTCAATGTCAACCAGAGTCTCAGGGGCTACTATCTGCATAGGCACACCTAACGTGTGCGGTACTGTCAAAAACATACACTATTTCACGTACCTCAAAGCCTTTCAGCAGACTCATAAAAGCTTCATGCAACCCGCTTTCGGCAGATGAAATCCTTTCAATCACCGTACCCATTAGCGTACGATGCGCTTCTGAGATGGCCGCTTGCTCCAAAAGATCCTTCAGTGCGTCTGACCGCACACTGTACGGTTCCGGACTCTTTCTGTTGCTCTCTTTAGGAGCCGAATACTGGGGACTTCGGGTGGCTAAAGGATTACCCTCTGGACTTGGCGAATCAGGAGAAGCCCTCCGCAACGACACTTCAGGGTCGTCCGCCTCATGAGGCGGGGTGGCAGGGGGAGGTGTTTCGCTCTCCATCATCTCCGGAAGAAGATCCCCCGAAGACGAACTCTGTCGAGAAGGGCTACGATCCGAACTGCAAGATATGTGCTTCGGTTGTTACCTTCAGAAGTAATGTAAGATATTTTTACTGTTAAGTACTTTTTGTTTACTTACAGCTCGGTAGAGGGCTGACCCCCTTGCGGACACTGTGCGGCAAGACTACCCTCCGAGGCAAGACCCTCTGGCGGAGATTTCTTCCCCCGTTGGGAAACCATTGTTTTCGGGTCTTTTGAGGTGGTCCTCTTCCTTCGTTGGGGAGAGGGAATTTCAGATTATTCTCCCTGGCTATCCTCCTTCGTGCAGGCGCTAACTCCCCCGGTTTGGACGAATAGTGAGTGAGGCCCGCTTTCAGCCTCTTTATTCCCCCCTTTATCTTCCTCTGAGGGCGCCTGATAAGGCGCCGGCTCGAGCATTCTGTCTAGTACTGGATTGGCCAAGCCTTCGGGAAGGGGGGGCGAACACCTGATCATCTTCGCCTTTGTTATCCAGTCCTGGTCAAAGAGCGACTTTTCATTATGATGTTATGATAAATAGAAAGACAGCATGCTCGACCATGGGATTACTTACTTGGGTATCGGGGCGATTACAACTCAGACCCGCATACTCGGTGGTGTCCGGACACTCTATTTGGGGTCCGAAGAACAATTTGTACATCTCTTCGAGCGTCATGGCGAGGAAGTGCTGAATAGTTTGCAGTCCTTCCGGGTTGAATTCCCACATACGGAGGGGTCGACGTTTGCAAGGCTGGACTCGACGAACTAGCATGACTTGCATTACCATGACTAGGCTGACATCTCTCTCAAGGAGATCTCAGATGTGACTCTACAATATCGGCACATCATTTACTGGCCCCCAGTTCAGCCCCTTGTTGATCCATGACATCATTTGTAGTGGAGGGCCCGAGCGAAAGACAGGGGCGGCTACCCACTTGGAACTTCGGGGAGCTGTGATATAAAACCACTCCCGTTGCCATAAACCGGACACCTCTGGGAAGGAACCCTCTGGCCATGGAACATCAGCACTTTTGCTTATTGCGGCACCTCCGCACTCTGCATGACGTCCCTCGATCATCTTTGGCTTCACATTGAAAGTCTTGAGCCACAGGCCGAAGTGTGGGGTAATGCGAAGGAAGGCCTCACACACGACGATGAACGACGAGATGTGAAGGAGGGAATCCGGGGCCAGATCATGGAAATCCATCCCATAATAGAACATGAGACCTCTAACAAAGGGATCTAGAGCGAGGCCTAGCCCTCGAAGGAAGTGAGAGATGAACACAACACTCTCGTTGGGTTCGGGAGTGGGGATGACCTGCCCTTGGGCAGGCAGCCTGTGCGAGATTTCG
This sequence comes from Triticum dicoccoides, assembly GCF_002162155.2. Lineage (NCBI taxonomy): Eukaryota > Viridiplantae > Streptophyta > Magnoliopsida > Poales > Poaceae > Triticum > Triticum dicoccoides. The sequence continues at coordinate 139,895,341 of NC_041380.1, forward strand.
GTGGTCAGATACCTGGCCTCTCTCAGCTTCTTGATGTCCTCCTCTGTGATAGAGGAAGGCATCCACCGACCTTGGTGGTTGGATTCGGACATGGTTGAAGGTCCGAAGCGCCTGACCTGAGCCTTGGGTGTTGGAACTCGAAGCGGGGGAAGGATTCGATTGAGCACAAGAGGGAAAAAAGGACAAGCCTTGACCTCTTTATAAAGAGGGTGAATATCAAGCGTCCTCATCGTGGCCGTATGGGACTTGCCTAAAATCAAGGAGTCATACCAACAGACACGATTGGGTTAACCCCATCCGTATTGATGAGAATCCCGTAATAAGAGGGACACAATCTCTGCTTTGACAAGACGTGTCAGGAAAACCGCCTCGCGATATGTGCAGTGCCGGTTGAGAAAAACGGTTCGAATAAAGACTGGGCCTTGACATGATTTCATGCTGTCAAAACGTGTCAGCGGATTAGATTTTTGGAAATATTATTCTCTCTACGGTGGTATGTGGAACTTGTTTTGCAGAGCCGGACACTTTCCTTGTGTTCAGAATCTTCTATGGAGTATTCGGAGGAGGAACCCGCCTTGCAATGCCGAAGACGAATTTGCGCGCCGGACTCATCGTCATTGAAGCCTGGTTCAGGGGCTACCGAGGGAGTCCTGGATTAGGGGGTCTCCGGATAGCCGTACTATATCCTTTGGCCGGACTGTTGGACTATGAAGATACAAGATTGAAGACTTCGTCCCGTGTCCGGATGGGACTTGGCGTGGAAGGCAAGCTTGGCAATACCGATATGTAGATCTCCTCCCTTGTAACCGACTCTGTGTAACCCTAGCCCCCTCCGGTGTCCATATAAACCGGAGGGTTTAGTCCGTAGGACAACAAACAATCATACCATAGGCTCGCCTCTAGTGTTTAGCCTCTACGATCTCGTGGTAGATCAACTCTTGTAATACTCATATCATCAATATCAATCAAGCAGGACGTAGGGTATTACCTCCATTAAGAGGGCCTGAACCTGGGTAAACTTCGTGTCCCCTGCCTCCTATTACCATCTGCCTTAGATGCACAGTTCAGGACCCCCTACCCAAGATCCGCCGGTTTTGACACCGACAATGACCTTTTGGTCCCGTGCATGCCCCCGTTGCATTCGATGCATGGTGTAGACGCCGTAGATGCCTCATGCTGCTCGTTTAACGCACCGTAACTCCGAACCCGACGATGACCGAACTCTGGCGTCCGCCTCGCTGCTCACCGCCGTCATTGTAGTCCATCTCTGGTCGTGCTAGTGCCACCGCTGGATGCGTCGTCTCGTGCGCGTTCGAACGCGGCCATCCGCGTCCAAAATGATGGCCTATGGCCATTTTCCGGTGGATCCCGAGCCGCACCGCCGCAGGAAATGGCCGCCGGTGTTGCTCCGGCCGCCATGCCGACCAGGCGCCGGTGGGGCCCTGTGCCTCTGTTTGACCGCGTTGACCACGGTCAACGCGGGGTACTATTCCCCAGCCACTGACTAATGGGGCCCACACCCCTAATTAGGTTAGTCAAACGTTTTTAAAATAAACTTAATTAGTTAAACCTAATCAGTCACTAACGTGTGGGGCCCAGCTTCTAATTAGCCTCGGTTTAGTTAAATTTAAACTTCTGTTAGTCCACTATCTATGATAGGTGGGACCCACTAGTCAATTTGACTTAGTCAGCCATCCTGTTGACTGTTGACGTCATAGTGATGCCATGTTGACGTAGTAATTCTTTTCTGATGATTTATTTAATTCCAGAAAATGTTTAAACCTTTAGAAATTCATAGAAAATAAACCGTAGCTCGGATAAAAATGTTTTCTACATGAAAGTTGCTCAGAAAAATCCAACGGACCCGAATACGCTACCCACATACCCATCAGATGCCTCTAACTATCTGAACATGGAACATTCCCCCTCTGGTCATCTATCTGACACAGGTCCGGAACCGGGAAAACATTCCCGGTTGAATCTCCCCTTCACCTATATCGTGTAGCCATACATTAGGTCACACCCGGCACAACATATTGCCATGTTATGCTTTGTGATGCTATGTTTGCATTATATTTATTGTTTCTTCCCCCTATTCTCTCCGGTAGACCCCGAGACTGATGCCGCCCCTGTGATCGGCTACGTCGATGACACTTCTTCTTTTATCAGCAGAGCTTCCAAGCAAGCAAACCCCCCTTGAGCATTCCGATATCGCCCATTTCTTTCCCTCTCATGCTTGCATTAGAACTGCTACTGCTTTCTGTATGATCCTACTCTGATGCATAGCCTGTTTTTGTAACCTGTTTTCATACCTTACCTGCTTATTCTAAACTTCTTAGTATAGGTTGGTTAGTGATCCATCAGTGACCCCCACCTTGTCCTTGTTGCCCTTGCTTCGTCATCGAAGACCCGATCAACGAGATCGAAGACCAGGCCCCGACACACATCACTTTCCCCTTTTGTTGCTCGACTCTGCAGAGTTACCATCGAGTGCCGAGGGTGAAACCTCATACATCACTCCTGATAAGATCTCTGTAGTGTAGCTATCTGGTCGTGGTCATCGAGGGTGATTTCCTCCGTAACCACTTACGATACAGCCCTGTCGTGCAAACCCCTCAAGTGTGAACCTCGAGGGTGGATCCTCTTACCTTCACCTTGACGATTACATCGAGTGGCATTCATCGGCGGTGATTCCTCGGGTTTTCCCCTTGGTGTTAGACACACTGTCACTATGGTTACTATGACTTTACACTGAACCATGTTACTAAAGACGGGTCAGCACTAAGGGGTACCCGCGCGAGCTTAATAGCGAGTGATGTGGAGTTGGGTTGACCTGGAAGGTGCCCGCGAGATACTTACGAGGCGTGGCCGGGCATTCTTAGCCCTTGCCACAAGTACTCAAGACGGGGCGATGGGGTCACATCTTTCATGAGTCTCTGCTCGTGACCGCACTACCAACACACTAACGGTTTGGATATTTGATCCGAGGGGCCTCTGGCCTGATAGCACTAACCATCATGTGGGCATGGTATGGGTGTTCTGCGTCGTATGCATCAGCCAAAGCTTATTAGACGTTAGCGACTGAGCGGTGCGCACCGGGTTGGACTGGTAAGCTCCTGCCTTTTTAAGGAGGTAGCTAGGTCTGCTCACCGACCGCGTTCGCAACGTGCAGGAGTTCCCAGGGCGATGGCCCATGACCCCTGGGGGCATAGGCTTAGTCCGGCGTGCTGACCTCTCTATTAATCCTAGGTCGGGTTTCGGCATATTGTTTGGCCGAGGTCGGGCATGACTCAGGAAAGTGTGTCCGGCCAGAGTTAATCGAGCGTGGTGGGTACGTTGGTGCACCTCTGCAGGGAAGAAATCATCTATCGATAGCCTGTCCTACGGTAACGGACACTTGGAGTTGTATCCCGATCAATACAACTAGAACTGGATACTTGAGGTGATAACTGGATAGTATGGCTCTAGGATTGCTTTCTCGCAGGGAGTCGAGAAAGGATCTCTGGCCGCGGTTGATAACACTACTATTACTTTGCATTATGTTGATCTGTACTCTTCTACATGCTGCAAGATGCTTGAAGATGCTAGTCTTTGATAGGCTAGGCTTTCCCCTTCTCTTCTGGCATTCTGCAGTTTAGTCCACAGTTACAACCCATTCATTTGATACAGATGCATACTTAGTTTAGATCTGATGTAAGTCTTGCGAGTACTTTGGAGGAGTACTCACGGTTGCTTTGCTACCTCTTTTCCCCTACACCCGATTGTTGTGACCAGATGATGGATCCCAGGAGCCAGACGACACCACTGATGACTACTACTACCCCGAGGGTGCCTACTACTATGTGATCGCCGCTGACGACCTGGAGTAGTTAGGAGGCTCCCAGGCAGGAGGCCTTGCCTTTTTGATTGTTGTTGCTTTTGTGCTAGCCTTCTTAAGGAAAACTTGTCTAACTTATGTCTGTACTCAGATATTGTTGCTTTCGCTAGCTCTTGTGTTTTCGAGCTTATGTATTCGAGCCCTCGAGGCCCCTGGCTTGTAATATAAAGCTTGTATTATTTTAATTTGTGTCTAGAGTTGTGTTGTGATATCTTCCCATGAGTCCTTGATCTTGATCATACACATTTGCGTGTATGATTAGTGTACGATTGAATCGAGGGCGTCACAACAAGGCTTGGGCAGGCGCAAATGGAGATTGGGTTGTTTATATTGGGTACAACTACGAGTGGGAACTTGTGAATGTGTACACTTGTCACCGGGTTCCACTTCCAAAAATCTCAGACGACTGCCTAGAGGTTGAGTACACCAGTATTCTACGTGAGTTCAAATATGATCATGGTGATTGTCTTCTACGGAAGATAGCAATTTGTCGAGTTCCCAACCGCTCTTGGGATTACACGAACCATGAAGTTGTTGCTATCTTCGACAAGCTTGTTGCCGTCCTTACTTCCACGCCTCGATGGATATTGCTCAAAAATCAATTTCTGTACACGAATGAGTACTGTGATGCAATTCAATACAAGGGTATGGTGTTTGCTTCCACCACTCGTGGCACTATTTTTGCATGGAATCCTGATGTTTTCATTACATTTGTCTTCCACCGTAATTATAATTGTTTCATCCACATGCATGCGGGTTAGCTAGTTTCCCTTTACTAATTAACCTTCTTGTGTTTCTAAGGTCCTGTGAACATTCCACCACCTATACTTGAATTTTTTTATAACCAAGGGGGATATGATGATGCTGATGATCACGAGCATGAGGACGAGCAGGACCCATATACTCAGTGGCACCTGGCAACTTATTCCGATGGTTCACCTCTTCTTGTCTGTATACAGGGCACTGCTGATGTTACTAAGGAAGCAGGTGTTGTCTCGCATGGTCGCACTCTCCAGACCTATTCCAACATCCGTTGCAGGGTATTCCGGATGGATACTAGTGTACTAGCACCAACACATTCTCCCTAGTTCAGTATTAAAAGTCTTGGAGGAAACTCGCTCTTCCTTGGACAAAACTATCCAATGATGGTGGAAGGCGATCCAGCTACTGTTGATACAACGTTACTACCATTTATGAGAAGCAACTATATCTATACCTCGGACATTGCTATGCATCCTTACCGTCCCAATATGGGTCCTGACATAGGCCACTTCAGCCTGGATGATCAGTCTTGCGTTGGTCTTGAGATTGATAGTAGCTGGCTCTTCCCAGAGAATCACTTCTGGTTCAAAGCAAGAGTTTCCAACACCAGCGAGTGGTTGAGGTGAAGTTCATTTCATCTATTTGTTATTTTTTGTGTGAGAAAAACTTTACTTTACTAGAATGTTTTGTTGGAAATGATCTATAATGCAACGTGTATCCTCGTTATCGTTGTGGGTTGATGACTTGTTGTACGTAATCAATGGTACATTTGCATATGCGTCCATCAACTCACGCCTGCTAGTGGTGTCCATATGAACAGTGCTAGTGATTTTAGTCCAAAAATTAGATAGTGCTAGTGATTTTTAGCTACATATTTTGACAAATCACAGTGTTACAAGGTTGACAAATGGCAATGTTACTAGATAAACAAATGCCAATCTTTCCAGTTTGACAAATGGCAACATACCCAAAATGACAGATATGCAAATCTTACCCAATTGTTTGTACGTGGTTGCACACGGGTCATGCAAAACAACCGTTTGCGTTGAAGGGATGCAGAAATCCTACTCGGCACATTTTCCCTTGGCTTCGTGGGGAAGCTGTCGGTTTGCATACGGGTGTTCTAACTAAAACGTTTGCGATGAGTGTTTTATATTTAAAAAGCATTGACGTTTTTTTCAAAAGAAAATCGTTTGATAAGTCTGTACATTAAGAGAGAAAAACGCAAGTTTATTCAAACCATATCTTTCATTCAGTCACACTGCGAATTTATATTCATATGATCGAGAATTCGAGATACAGTATTAAACCCCCAAAAAAACTATTTCCAGCGGCGGCGGAGGCGGCGTGCCGCGACGTCGTTGTCATCCTCTAGGATGTCGTTGTTTAAGTCTTCAAGGCAACACAAAATGTTCTTCACTTGTAAATCAAGCATCATGTCGTCGCGCGATCGACAGGCAGGGCATGGGAGGACGACAACTGGCGCCACTGAGAGGTAGCGGTCGACAGTAGCGTCCCATGCCGCTGAGGGGGCGCGCGCACGGGCACGGGCACGGGCGCTGCGGGTGTAGCCAAATGCAGGGGGACCGGTGCCGTGGTGTGTGGAGGGGCGCGCACGGGCAGGGGCACGGGCGCGGCGGGTGCAACCAAACGCACGGGGGCCGGTGCCACGGTGGTTGGAGGGGCGCACACGGGCATGGGCACGGGTGCTGGCGTTGGCATGTACACGAGCTCGCGTGGGTCCGCGAAGACCTCACTGACATCTGCGGCTTCCAGCTCTGCGATAGTGCTCGACGACCAACCCGTCAATGCTACGGGGATGGTCGCTGGCGTGGGCGCGGGGATGGGAGCTGGGACTGGAGCAGGGGCAGCAACCGCCGCGGCTAGCTCATTCTGGGCCATGTCCGTGAGGCCCCATTCCTCCTTATTTTCTATCTCCTCCGTCTCGGAGTCGACTTCACCAAACTTGAAGACTATTGGCAGATGATCATTCTATGCCATGGCATTGGTGGAGGTCTGTGGGAGGGAGATGAATGGGAGGAGAACAACAAGGCCGCCCGTATTAAACAGCGGCTCGGGCGCCATTAATGGAGAGGAAGGCGGGCAGCCATGGAAGTCAAAGGGCTCGCTTTCCAATGAGCCTGTGCAGCGTACAGCTCGCACGCTTGCCATTGAGCCTGTGCATTGGAGAACAGCTTGCACGCCTCTCGGTCAGCCTGCGCACCGGACTGCGCTCGCACGCCTCCCGTTCAGTCAAGGTCAAGCAGTTGTCCGCACGGCACCTCTGATAGCAATTAAAACGAAGACACGTGGCGTCACGTGAATGGTTAACAAAACCTACACGGTTTGAATTATACAAACGTTTGAGATATTAAAGTGGCAGCTATTTTTTCAAAATGCCTTTTTTGGCTGTCATTATTCGAGTGCACCTTCTCTCAAAATGGCATGAAAAATGCCACAGCATGACGGGTGCCATTCCATGATTGCACGCCAAGTTTCATGAATTTCAGATGAGTTTTGGATTTACTAGAATTTTCAAACCAGGCATCTCAATGTTTTGCCAGCAATCAACGGTGCCCTGGTGTTTGAAATTTATTCCCATTTCTTGCATGGGACCTAAGCATGCACCCAAGGACACAGATTTGATTTTTCAACCAATTTATATGCACTGGAGCATGTGCATGTAGTTCACATTTGAATTATGCACATAAATGCATTGAAAACTCAGTTAATGCATAAAAATGTCCAAATGAAGCCCGAAAAATCACAAAAATTGACACAACACTCCTGTTGTTCTATGTTGACACGAGAATTTTTTTGAAAGCAATAAGAGGCAAAGGATGTCATTTCTTCCCCAAAGGTGGGATGTTCCCTACCGAAACCATCATGCTTGCTGTGAGAATCTCTAATTTGTGAGAAGCATATACCCAAACCTACCCCAAATGGCACAATTTTTTTACCACGGCATGTTGATGCCGCTCCATGATAGCATGCCAAGTTTCATGAATTTCAGACGAGTTTTAGGCTTACTAGAATTTAAAAACCAGGCATCTCAATGTTTTGCCGGTAATCAACGGTGCCGTGGTGTTTGAAATTCATTCCCATTTCTTGCATGGGGCCTAAGAATGCACCCAATGACACAGATTAGATTTTTCAACCAATTTATATGCACTAGAGCATGTAGTTCAAATTTGAATTATGCACATAAATGCATTAAAAACTCAGTTAATGCATAAAATGTCCAAACAAACCCCGAAAAATCACAAAAATTGACACAACACTCCTATTGTTCTATGTTGACATGAGAAAAAATTTGAAAGCAATAAGAGGCAATGGATATCGTTTCGTCCCCAAAAGGTGGGATGTTCCTATCGAAACCATCATGCTTGTTGTGAGAAGCTCTGGTTCGTGAGAAGCTTATACCCAAACCTGCCCCAAATGGGACAAAATTTTCAACACGACGTGTTGATGCCGCTCCATGATAGCATGCCAAGTTTCATGAATTTTAGATGAGTTTTGGATTTAGTAGTATTTAAAAACCAGGTATCTCAATGTTTTGTCGGCAATCAACAGTGCCCTGGTGTTTGAAATTCATTCCCATCTCTTGCATGGGACCTAAGCATGCACCCAAGGACACGCATGTGATTTTCAACCAACTTTGGTGCATTGGAGCATGTGCTTGTAGTTCAAATTTGAATTATGCACATAAAATGCCTAGAAAACCCAGTTAATGTATAAAAAAGGGACAAACGAACCCCGAAAAATTCATTCCCATTTCCTTCATGGGACCTAGAAATTCACCCAAGGACACACATGTGTGATTTTCCAACCAACTTTGGTGCATTGGAGCATGTGCTTGTAGTTTAAATTTGAATTATGAACATAAAATGCCTAGAAAACCCAGTTAATGTATAAAAAAGGCCAAACGAACCCCGAAAAATTCATTCCCATTTCTTCCATGGGACCTAAGCATACACTCAAGGACACAGATTTGATTTTTCAACCAATTTATATGCACTGGAACATGTGCATGTACGTAGTTTGAATTTGAATTATGCACATAAATGCATTGAAAACTCAGTTAATGCATAAAATTGTCTAAACGAACCCCGAAAAATCCCAAAACATTGACACAACACTCCTATTGTTCTATGTTGACACGAGAATTTTTTTGAAAGCAATAAGAGGCAATGGATATCGTTTCGTCCCCAAAGGTGGGACGTACGTTCCCTACCGAAACCATCAGGCTTGTTGTGAGAAGCATATACCCAAACCTGCCCCAAATGGGACAATTTTTTACCACGGCATGTTGATGCCGCTCCATGATAGCATGCCAAGTTTCATGAATTTCCGACGAGTTTTGGATTTACTAGAATTTAAAAACCAGGCATCTCAATGTTTTGCCGGCAATCAACGGTGCCCTGGTGTTTGAAATTCATTCCCATTTCTTGCATGGGACCTAAGCATGCACCCAAGGACACATATTTGATTACTCAACCAATTTATATGCACTAGAGCATGTGCGTGTAGTTCAAATTTGAATGATGCACATATATGCATTGAAAACTCAGTTAATGCATAAAAATGTCCAAATGAACCCCGAAAAATCACAAAAATTGACACAACACTCCTGTTGTATATGTTGACACGAGAAACAATTTGAAGGCAATAAGAGGCAATGTATATCGTTTCGTCCCCAAAGGTGGGACGTTCCCTATCGAAACCATCATGCTTGTTGTGAGAAGCTCTGGGTTGTGAGAAGCTTATACCCGAACCTGCCCCAAATGGGATAAATTGTTTACCACAGCATGTTGATGCCGCTCCATGATAGCATGCCATGAATTTTAGACGAGCTTTGGATTTAAAAGAATTTAAAAACCAGGCATCTCAATGTTTTGTCGGTAATAAACAGTGCCCTGGTGTTTGAATTCCATTCCCATCTCTTGCATGGGACCTACAAAATTCACCCAAGGACACACATGTGTGATTTTTCAACCAACTTTGGTGCATTGGAGCATGTGCTTGTAGTTCAAAATTGAATTATGCACATAAAATGCCTAGAAAACCTAGTTAATGTATAAAAAAGGCCAAACGAACCCCAAAAAATTCATTCCCAATTCTTGCATGGGACCTAAGCATGCACTGAAGGACACAGATTTGATTTTTGAACCAATTTGTATGCACCGGAGCATGTGCATGAAGTTTAATTTTGAATTGTGCACCTGAAATGGCTAGGAAACCAGTTTAATGTATAAATGTCCAAACGAACCCTGAATGATTCCAATTCTTTTATGACACACACATATAGTTGCATGTTCACTTCAGATAAAAGGTCTAGTAATTCAAACAACATCCATTGCCGTTGTGACCCCATTTTGTAATTCAAATCAAGTAGATCCAACACAGCTTATTATCACCAATCGTGTGAGATGTAGTACAAAATATCTTGGAGCACCGTCGGTGTATAGTATGCCTATGGCTTACGCGAGAAGGTGCGTGGGCTACAGTCACACACGGTGTGTCGAGCACACTAGCTCGCTCCCCAAAAACTCCCGCCTCTGCATCCCTCGCAAAATATCTACCGCCTGGAAGCTTTTATTGTTTGATATCACACGATTAGTATGTGCGGACCGTGTGCGATGTCTATTACTCCCGCTCTACTTCAGTCCCTTGATTCAAATTTTCAGTAGCCCCAGCATTTTACTCCCGCCTCTACATCCCTCGCAATCTGAAAAATATCTGCTCGCCCTTGATCCAAATTTTCAGTAGCCCCGACTTGTTACTCCCACCTAATAAAAT